>NW_017191446.1:0-21608 GCF_001704415.2 Capra hircus
CAATTAGATAGAAAGATGTTAGGTTTTCTTCCATTTTATTAACTTTTTGTTGTTTAGTTGCTAAGTCGTGTCCGACTCTTTTGTGACTTCATAGACTGTAGTCCACCAGGCTCCTTTGTCCATGGGACTTCCCAGGCAAGAATACTGGAGTGAGTTGCCATTTCTTTCCAAGGCATCTTCTGACCCAGGGTTTGAGCCCGCATCTCCTGCCTTAGCAGGCAGATTCTTTACCACTGAGCCTTTGAATTTTTTTTAAGTTTTAGGAAACTCCTCAAATGAAGGAGGGTTTTAAAACCAAAGGGTGGGTAGAGACCTGTGCAGACAGGCTCATCTTACACTCCAGCCTCAGCAGTGGGCATCTTACACTCCAGCCTCAGCAGTGGGCAGGCTTGTGGGGGTCTGGGCTGAGCCTACATCTGTGGGCCAGGAGCAGCTCTTCCAATCAGAGAGTGAAGGTGTGTGGGCCTGCAAATGCACCAGCTGATTGCAGAAAGGCCCTGAATTCATTGTAACACTTGTGTTCTGAGTTGTCCATGCACTGGGAACTTGATAAACAAGCCTCCCTCAACTTGAGTCCCTGGCGTCAGCAGTGTACAGCAACCAGCTGGTTTCCTCTTCAAATGACTCGGTTTGCATGATTTCTCACCAAGGTGACTGAAGCAACTGGTGGGCATAGCATTTGTGTAGACAAAGACTTGAGGACCTGTTTTGCGTGCAGTTTCGGTTATGATCTTTCCAGTTATTTCTGTCTACGAGCTGTTGGCCCTGAGAATTATTTACATTTTAATTACAATTGTTCAACCCCCTCTAGGAGAAGAGTCAAGCAGCTTATTTACTTCCTACAGGCAGGCTTCTGAGGAAACAGCTTAGCCAGGCTTGCCGAGCCATTCAACCAAAATAAAGAAACTTGCAGAACAGCAGCACCACATCCTCATCCGTCACCTTTGCTTCTGCTCTGCTGGGGCTCCACGTGGGGATCAAAACTGAAATGAGCCTCTCTGTGTAGCAATCAAAATACTACTTTATTTCCCCCCTCCCTTTTCTTTTAATGAAGCAAACTAACAGATTCTGTTTGCATATATGTAGAGCACTCATTTATTGAAAGGGAGAGAGTTGTTATCTGTGTGTCTTTTTCAGATAATCTTATCCCTTTAATCATTTTTCCTTGTTTACAAAGAAACCTTTTCCTTGTTTACAAAGAAATATTTTTTAAATATTAATCAGCCTTAATCCCCTTCTAAAACAGAATACACTAAACAGAAAGCAAACTTCCATTGATGATATGTGGCCTTCATTATGGATTAGTCATTGAGATGCACTCTGATACCCACAAAGGCTATGGAGGTGGGTGGACTTGTTTGTTCCAACATTAAATAAGCCCCTACTGTTTCAGCCTCAGTTCTTGTTTCTTCCTTTACCTCTCTCTTCCCTCTCTCTCTGGCCGCCTGTCTCTAACAGTCTTTCCTTCTGAACGTGCTGTTGTTTCTAATCTGCCATGAACTGGGAAATTGGATAAGCCTGTTTCCTAGAAATGAACGCCTGACATAATGCTCTGTAAACAGAGTGCACAAACTTTGGTGTGTACTTGGCTACTAGTTAGGGTGTTTTGGCTGCAAATAATTGAAAACCTTGACTCATCCTGGCTCAAACAGCAAGGCTGTTTATTGTTTCCTAGAACTAAGACAGCCCAAGGAAGATGGAGTCCAGGCAGGATACTTCAGGCTGTTTCACTCCCGGGTGATTCTTCTAGCTCTGCCTTTGTCCATGCCTGGCTTTATCCTCCCGTTGGAGGCAATATGGTCACAGTGGTTCCAGAGGCACATCTGGACCCAGCAGTGTTCCAGAAGGAAAGAGAGCACCTCCTCCTGTGTCTCTCTTTTAGGAGAAGGAAAACCTTTTCCTGAACTCCCCCACCCCTCCACTCCAGGTGATTTCCCTTTCCTAAACCAACCACTAACGAAGGGGGTAGAATCCTCAGGATTGATTTGGCTAATTATCATCTACCCTGGGCCAAACTGGAATTCCCTTAGGAAAAAGAAGAGGGAAAAGTAGACTTTGGGAAAGGAACCAACAGTGTATGCTTAGGAACTGAAATGATTTGCTTATGATTTTTAAAAGTTTTTTAGATTTGCAACTGTGTCTAAAATTAGTTCAGATTTGGAGCAGATAATTTTCAGAAAAGGGAGGTATGATGTATTGGGAGATTAGGATTGACATATACACCACCATATGTAAAGCGGATAGCTAGTGGAACCTGCTGTAAAGCATAGGAAGCTCAGCTCGGTGCTCCGGGATGACCTAGATGGGTGGGATCAAAGAGGGCAGTGGGAGGTCCAAAGGGAAGGAATATATGTATATATATGGCTGATTCACTTCATTGTACAGCAGGAACTAATACAATATTTATAAAGCATTTATAATTTAATAAAAAAATTTTAAAATGGTAACCAGAGATATTTAGCAGAAAACTAATACTGGGGCTATGTGTACCCATAAATGGAAACAAAGTTTGTGGGTTGCTTCCCTGTCCATATTATAGCACTTGGATTAACCTAGAAAGAAAGGCTACACAGTTTACCACAAGGAAATGTTTGGAGGACAGACCTCTTGGACAGGGGCTATAGAGGTGATTGCTTTTCATGAAGGTCAGAAACCCTTCAAATGACTACTTATAAATACACCAAATGATGGGAAGATCCAACAAATGAATATTATCTTCTTGGGGCACATTAGGAAAAAGAAATTAAGACCTAGACCACTCTTTAGGGTATAGGCGGCCATGGATAAACTAGGCAAATTCATGTATATCTTTTGTTTCTTTCTTGAAGCTCTGCAAAGCTTCTTCATGGGGAGCTCACATGAGCATTTCTTCAGTTAACATAGGAGTATAGATGTAAGACATTTCTTTTAGATCAGCTAGTGAATCTTTCCCATTTAATAGAGTTCAACTTTCCATGAAGGCATCATCTTTTCTTCACAGTGGTCTGGAGCTCCCCTCTACATCTCCAAGTGTGACTTGATGTTCTTTCTCATTGCTCTTATAGCACTCTTTGCACACTTTCAATATCACACTTGCCACACTGAATTATAATCTTTGATTTTTTGCTTGTCTTTTCCCTTAAATTCCAAGTATCTTGACAAGGGAATCAGGTTCTACTGATTTTTCTTTCCACAGGGTCATGGTGCTTAATGATTATCTGTCAGAAGGAGGGATGAATAGATGGATGGGGAAACTAAGGAGCAAAAGTCATCAATGATTTATCACAGCACTCTCAGGAAGTTAGCTGCATAGTTAGGAGGAAAACCATAGATTTTAGGGCTGTTTTCCAATCCACAGATTTGCTTGGTCTATGCAGACTTTTTTTTTAATTTTTAATTTTTTGATCACATTGTTTGGCATATGGTATCTTAGTTCCCTAACTAGGAATCAAACCCAAGCTCCCTGCAGTGGAAGTATGGAGGCTTAACCACTCAACAGCCAGGAAAATTCCAGTATTTTTATTTTAAAATCAATGCTGTAAAACTATCCTAGAACAAGTAGATACTAGTGGGGATACTAGAGGCAAAACAAAACAAAAAAATCCCTGAAATCACAGCCTCAGACTGTGCACAGTCTTAAGAATGGTGATGTGGCACCAAAAAAAAAAAGAGTTCTTATGAAAAACTTAAGCTCATGATTCTCTTCTCCAAGTCACCTTTGGTTACCAACCATCCAGGAGACCGATTTCTAAGCCTGTCTCTGACTCCCCTTTCCAAATTCCAATGTGTACAAAAGGCAAAGTGCTATGAACATGGGGACCATAGCCACTAGATGTCTTCATTCAGTTTAGCTTTGTGACAATTGCCTGGAAAGTCAACATCTGGAAAGATAAAATGTTTTTTATGGTAAAATTCCAATGTAATTTCAGATTTTAGTAAAATCATAGCATACTGTCTGGTTGTTAAAATGGTTTCGTTGGGTGTTGCTCTTGTTGCCAATTATTTATGCTCTTTGTTTCCTACCATACTGAAAAGTTGAAAAAAAGAATTGTTCAACAACAGTGGAATAGCCTAAATGGCTGACAAAAGTAGATTGGTTAAAACAATTCAATATCCTTTTCTAGGGGAATTCATTAAAACAGAATTTTATGTTTTCTTCCATGCTTTATTAAAGTTTTTTATTGGCTTTCTTTTGGTATAAAAGCAAAGTTACTCAATACAAAAAGAGTTAGAAAATATAGACATGCAAAAAGGGATATTATGAACACATAAATTCAGTCTATCTAGTTGAAACTTTGAAATCTTGAGTTATTTCCTTCCAACACATACACACACACGCGCGCACAAGCATCTACTTCTTAAAAGTAGGTTCATGCTGTTTCATAACCTCTAATATAACCTATCATAAGGCCACAAATCGCTAGATCGCTGAAAAAATTACTAATTTTCTATTGATGAAAAAACTAATTATGAATTAAGTCCAAATAGTACAGGGAAAATATGATAAGTGGATGCAAATGCTTATAGACAGTTATATAGATATGAAACCACCTATGATTAATACTGATTATGAACATTGTAAAAATTCAGTTTCTACAAATACAGAATTTTAAACTGATAGTCCTAATGGCCAGTTTTCTGAATCATATTCTTTAGTTCCTATTTCCTTGTGGCCAAGTCACTTTTTAACAAATTATTAGAAGGTATTGATGCTTTTGAACTGTGGTGTTGGAGAAGACTCTTGAGAGTCCCTTGGATTGCAAGGAGATCCAACCAGTCCATTCTGAAGGAGATCAGCCCTGGGATTTCTTTGGAAGGAATGATGCTAAAGCTGAAACTCCAGTACTTTGGCCACCTCATGCGAAGAGTTGACTCATTGGAAAAGACTCTGATGCTGGGAGGGATTGGGGGCACGAGGAGAAGGGGATGACCGAGGATGAGATGGCTGGATGGCATCACTGACTCAATGGACGTGAGTCTGAGTGAACTCCAGGAGTTGGTGATGGACAGGGAGGCCTGGCGTGCTGCAATTCATGGGATCACAAAGAGTCGGACACGACTGAGCGACTGAACTGAACTGAACTGGTAGTTCATTTTTAAGCTAGGCATCCTTCCTATGTCAGAGCTGCCAGAGATGTATGCATAAGTCATTTCCAACCTGTTTGACCAGAGGCTCAGGGTTTCAGATGGCCAAACTAGTGACACACATGTGGGTCTGCTTGAAAAGGAATTGTCGGTGACTTCTATAAATACATACAATAGAACAAAATTAAAAATAAGAGGAGATGGGTTAAAAGTACATAGGACCTCTCTGTTCTATGTTTGCAGGTTTTTTACAAACCTAAAATTTGCTCAAAATAAAAAGTTTAAAAATAGTTTGAAATATAAACAGATTGGAGAGAAATCTTCTTCCAGAATTAAGAAAAAAATCAATACCAACCACAGAAAGTTGGGTAATGATGAGACCCAATATGAAAATTAGTATACAGGAGACATGCTATAGCATTTTGCACAATTACTATAGTAGAAATGCGCCAAAGTAAAAATAAACATGATTATTATAAGAATCACAAGACTATCTATGAACATGTACTGATTAAAGAGAAGAAGCAAAAGGTTTCTTGCCCTTAGATCCAGGAGAAATTTTTCTGCAGATTTTCCAAACTGAAGATAAAGTGATGAAGGAGTTAAGATTTTCAACACCCTGTTGTTGATCAGTCACTCAGTTGTGTGCGACTCTGCAACCTCATGGACTTGAGCACGTCAGGCTTCCCCTGTCCCTCACCATCTTCCAAAGTTTGTCCAAGTTCATATCCATGCATACCCTAACTCTAAATAAAACAATGTCCTGTAGAATCTGGATTGAAAGGCAGAGAGGGCAAAGCAGTTAGATTTCTTTAATAGTCATTTGAGATATTAAACTCTATATACAGTCTTCTCTAAAAAGAAAAACAAATTTAAAAGCTTAATTATGGGGAGGACTGAAGTAATGAATGCTTTCAGGAAACATTAGTATACCTGTCCTGTCAGGAAAGTTTCAAAATAAATTAAATCCTAGACAAGACAGGCAGACATGATATACAAGTCAAGAGTCACAATTATCAGCCAAGGCAGAAAGGCACGACTCACAACTATCAGCCAAGGTGGAAAGGCATGACTCATGGCAGAAGGGTTTAAGAAGAAATGGAGAGCAGCATGTTTCCTTAAAGTACATGAGGAGCTCCATGACACCAAATGCTGCCTGCACTGTTTGTTTCCTGGCTTCTTTACTTTAATCTGTTTAAAAACGTCTCTTTGTTGGGAGGCTCAGCCATCTCAAGCAAAATTAGAAAGTAACACAAGCTGTGACTCCTGTTTGTGTCCTCCTTATAACTCCTCCACCAGTTTAAAAGAAGGTTTCAGATAGGCCTAAAGAGAGGAATCGGAGAAGGCAATGGCACCCCAATCCAGTACTCTTGCCTGGAAAATCCCATGGACGGAGGAGCCTGGTGGGCTGCAGTCCATGGGGTCGCTAAGAGTCGGACACGACTGAGCGACTTCACTTTCACTTTTCACTTTCATGCATTGGAGAAGGAAATGGCAACCCACTGCAGTGTTCTTGCCTGGAGAATCCCAGTGACGGGGGAGCCTGGTGGGCTGCCATCTCGGGGGTCGCACAGAGTCAGACACAACTGAAGCAACTTAGCAGCAGCAGCAGCAGCAAAGAGAGGAATGGAAGCATTTAGCCCTGCATTCCTGAGGTCCAGCCCTGGCCAGAGGAGGGACTCATAGACTACAATCCTGAAGAAAAATGAGAACAGTGGGAAGCATGGAGCCCAGGAGCAGGGGTAAACCTTCAAGGAGGCTGAGTCCAATGTGGCACTGGTGGGCTTATGTGAGATCCAACTGGGAAAGAGAAAGAAGATCGCACGGGCTTCCTTTATTCATAGGACCTTCCCCTGTGAGCCAATGGAGAGAAGTCCTGGTCTTACTTTAGACTCACAATCTTCTCATGCCCTTTGGCTCGATATCTTATCTTCACTTGGTATTATGATGTACTTATCTTATAATGAAGAAGGTTTTAAACCAGAATTGGCCCTTAATGAGGCTGCTAGAAGTCTGTCCAGGAGTTTATGGGGATTGGAAGGGAGAGGGTACTGTTTAAGGACCCAAGCTTCCTGGTGACAACCTTAGGACTTGGAGTGTAGTCCACCTGAGCACAGGTCTCCCAGCCCAGCTGGTGCCCTCTGTCCTCACCCCTTGTCTTCTCTTCCCCAAGATGCTACATGTGCAGGATCTATTCTTACTACAAATTCTTCTCCAGCCTTTGTCCTGTCTATGCTTAGGCTTAGTCACGTCATCCCACCTCACCACATAGCTATCCCAAGGGTGTCAACATAGCATTTCTATCCTGGACAGGTCATCTGTCACTCAGCCTCCTGACCCATGAATCTGGTTCTTTGGACAGTGATTGGGTGCAGCAGGATGGGGGAGAAAAGGAAGTGAACTAAAGACCCTCAGTGTTGAGGGGACAGGAAATCCTAAGCTACAGATGGCAAATCCTGAGGTCCACTTCCCTCATAATTCAGATTCAGATAAGAACGTTGAGATCCCAAGAGACTTATTCCAGATTACTCAGTTATTCATTGCCAAAGTCAAAGCTAGAATCCAGCTCACATAAATATCACCCAATTAATATGGCTTCCTTCATGCCACAGAGAGAAAGAAAAATTGAGGTCTTTCTAGAAATGCCCATGCTAATAAGAGAATGGGAAAGATATCAGAAATGCTGTACATTAGAAATATTTACAGATATTATGCAGCCCCAAAAGTCTTAACTGATTTCTTTTTTAAAGCTTGCCTTGTCCAAATTGCCAACATCCTCTGGATCATCGAAAAAGCAAGAGATTTCCAGAAAAACATCTATCTCTGCTTTATTGACTATGCCAAAGCTTTTGACTGTGTGGATCACAATAAACTGTGGAAAATTCTGAAAGAGATGGGAATACAAGACCACCTGACCTGCCTTTTGAGAAACCGGTATGCAGGTCAGGAAGCAACAGTTAGAACTGGACATGAAACAACAGACTGGTTTCAAATAGGAAAAGGAGTATGTCAAGACTGTATATTGTCACCCTGCTTATTTAACTTATATGCACAGTACATCATGAGAAATGCTGGGCTGGAGGAAGCACAGGCTGGAATCAGGATTGCTGGGAGAAATATCAATAACCTCAGATATGCAGATGGCACCACCCTTATGGCACAAAGTGAAGAAGAACTAAAGAGCCTCTTGATGAAAGTAAAAGAGGAGAGTGAAAAAGTTTGCTTAAAACTCAACATTCAGAAAACGAAGATCATGGCATCTGGTCCCATCACTTCATGGCAAATAGATGGGGAAACAGTGGAAACAGTGTCAGACTTTATTTTTGGGGGCTCCAAAATCACTGCAGATGGTGACTGCAGCCATGAAATTAAAAGATGCTTACTCCTTGGAAGGGAGGTTATGACCAACCTAGACAGCATATTCAAAAGCAGAGACATAACTTTGCCAAGAAAGGTCCATCTAGTGAAGGCTATGGTTTTTCCAGTGGTCATGTATGGATGTGAGAGTTGGACTATAAAGAAAGCTGGAGTGACGAAGAATTGATGCTTTTGAACTGTGGTATTGGAGAAGATTCTTGAGAGTCCCTTGGACTGCCAAGAAGATCCAACCAGTCCATTCTGAAGGAGATCAGCCCTGGGATTTCTTTGGAAGGACTGATGTTGAAGCCGAAACTCCAATACTTTGGCCACCTGATGCAAAGAGCTGACTCATTTGAAAAGACCCTGATGCTGGGAAAGATTGAGGGCAGGAGGAGAAGGGGACAACAGAGCATGAGATGGTTGGATGGCATCACCGACTTGACGGACATGGGTTTGGAGAGACTCTGGGAGTTGGTGATGGACAGGGAGGCCTGGTGTGCTGCAGTTCATGGGGTCGCAAAGAGTAGGACACGACTGAGTGACTGAACTGAACTGTCCATATAAAAAAATATCAATTAGGGGCATATCTACACAGGGAAAAACATTTCATAATTACTGTTTACTAGTGTGAAAAGAGATGACTCATTGGAAAAGACTCTGATGCTGTGAGGGATTGGGGGCAGGAGGAGAAGAGGACGACCCAGGATGAGATGGCTGGATGGCATCACCGACTCGATGGACATGAGTCTGAGTGAACTCCGGGAGTTGGTGATGGACAGGGAGGCCTGGCGTGCTGCGATTCATGGGGTCGCAAGGAGTCAGACATGACTGAGCAACTGAACTGAACTGAAGTGCGAAATATTGATTATGTATTTTCATAGCAACAATCAAACATAGCAATGGAATTTCACCCCAGTTCTTCCTTCCTTCATGAAATTAGGCATTGTTTTGATAAATTTGAGCAACTGAAAGTATTTCCTTTCTACCTTCAAGTCGGTAAATGTTTTTAGGGAAAAAAAAAATGTTTTTCTATTTAAAAATTGGGTCATAAGTGATCTAGTTTCATTCTTTTACAAGTGGTTGACCAGTTTTCCCAGCAAAAGCTGTGGTACATATACACAATGGAGTATTACTCAGCCGTTAAAAAGAATTCATTTGAATCAGTTCTGATGAGATGGATGAAACTGGAGCCAATTATACAGAGTGAAGTAAGCCAGAAAGAAAAACACCAATACAGTATACTAACACATATATATGGAATTTAGGAAGATGGCAATGACGACCCTGTATGCAAGACAGGAAAAAAGACACAGATGTGTATAACGGACTTTTGGACTCAGAGGGAGAGGGAGAGGGTGGGATGATTTGGGAGAATGGGAATTCTAACATGTATACTGTCATGTAAGAATTGAATCGCCAGTCCATGTCTGACGTAGGGTGCAGCTTGCTTGGGGCAGGTGCATGGGGATGACCCAGAGAGATGTTGTGGGGAGGGAGGTGGGAGGGGGGGTTCATGTTTGGGAACGCATGTAAGAATTAAAGATTTTAAAATTTAAAAAAAATTAAAAAATTAAAATAAAATAAAATAAAATAATGTTTACACAATTGGGTTTTAACTTAGCCTTTGAACTTAGACTAAGAGTCACTTAAAAAAAAAAATGACTTCTTTATTTGTTCTAAAGTTATTGTTTGGGTACTATTTGTTTCAAAGAATAGCACATTTTAAGCCTTAAGCCTACAAATGTGTTTGGTATATATAAAAACATGTAACTCTAACATTTGAATCCTTTTAGATGGGATTATCTGTCCCTGGCTACACAGTCATGACACCCAGCTGTCAATATCTCAAAACAAGCTACTGTAAGCATTTGTTACCAGGTTAACTCTTGAAGGCATTTGTGTTTTCTTTCCCTTGCCTATTATATTCCTAAATATTACTACAATGAATTGCTATCACTGCTTAAGACTGCTAAAACTTAGTCTTTGCTAAGGATTGATTTTTTTTTCCTCCATCAATGTCTTCCAAATGTTTATAGTATCATTAAATTTTTTTGACCAATTATGACT
Source organism: Capra hircus (assembly GCF_001704415.2). NCBI lineage: Eukaryota > Metazoa > Chordata > Mammalia > Artiodactyla > Bovidae > Capra > Capra hircus. The sequence continues at coordinate 10,492 of NW_017191446.1, forward strand.
AGACTATGTGTTTTACTAACACTTTATTTTTTATTTTATTAACACTATATTAATATATTATGTGTATTATAAAGCATGCACAAAATGGACATTAAAATATAGATGAATTAACAATATAAGTAGAAATAATATTTATACAGTATCCCAGTATGAATATCATTATTCTAGATATTATCTTTTCATTTCTTGTACCTAATGGCTAGTGAGAAACCTCGAGACCATGATGATGCCCACTGAAATAAATCTTATTGACTTGAAAAAAAAAAAAAATTGGGTCATAACACCTATGTATAGACATCAGTTTCTAGAAGATGAGCTATTAATATTTTAAAGTACGTGGGGTCTATAAGCCACGTCTTCAGAGCTGTATCCCTTGCCTAAGAAAGTAATCTGATACCAACCAAATGACTAATCAGTACAATCAAACAAATGTTTAGTACCTTAGAGTTTATGTATGGGACACAAAGAGCTGCTGCTGTCACGACAGAGCTTGCCTTCAAGAGGGAAGAATTAGATAAGAACTGAGAACTGTCACAAGAAACAGAGGTGGGGAGAGTGAGTGGGGAAGAAGCGTATTGCAAAGGATATGGGGGTTCAAAGGAAGGTAGGACACAAATATTTGTTGAAAAAATTTTTGAAAGATTCAGGAAAAGCATCTGTGGAGATAGATGCTTTAAGGCAAGTCTTGAAGGATAGGAGAGATTGAAAAAAAAAATAAATTTCTGGGGTTTGCTCCAGAGCACAAACATTCAGAAAATGTAAATATTTAAGATAATGATTTTTAAAAGATTGTGCAAAACATGTAAATTTTGCTCCTTCTAAAAATGCTCATCTCTTTCCATTGTGGTGAAATTTTCAAGTCCTCAGGCCCCAGCTGTTTTGGTAGCCTTCTAATATGAAACCAGAAGGAACCCCAATCAGCCTGCAGACTTTTTGCTTTTGTGTCATAGACACTACTTACTGCCCCCTCACCCTCCACCCCCCGGCTGAATCTTCATTTGTGCACGTACTGAGTATGAGTTTACTTTTAAATAATTCACTTCTTGGACAAATATTTATTGAACATCTGCTGTGTTGCAGGCATTGCCAAGCACTAGTAATAGAAGGGTAAGTACAAATCATCAGAGGTATGCAAATCAAAACCACAGTGAGGTTTCACCTCACACCTGTTAAGATGGCCATTATCAAGAAAACAAAAGTTAACTGTTGGTGAGGATGTGGAGAAGAGAACACGTGTGCACTGATGGTGGGAATGCATAATTATGCAGCTGTCATAAAAAAACAATATGAATATTCCTCAAAAAATTAAAAATAGAACTACTGTATAGTCCAGCAACCCCAGTACTGAGTATTTGTCCAAAATAATTGAAATCAGGCTTTCAGAGAGGTTTCTGCCCTCCCATGTTTACTGCAGTGTTATGTTACTCAAAATAGCCAAGTTATAGAAAAAACTTAAATGTCCGGGTGACAGATGAATGGATAAAGAAAATGTGGTATAAACCTATGATGTAATATTATTCAGCTTTAAATGAGAAGGAATTCCTGCTATTTTTATACATGGCAACATGGATGAACCTGGTGGGAATTATGCTAAGTGGTATATCACTGACAGAGATGGATAAATACTCAATGTTGCCACTTACATGAGGTACATAGAATAGTAAGTTCATAGAAATAAAATAGAATAGTTGTTGCCGGGATCTTGGGGGAGGGAGAAATGAGGAGTTACTATTCAATGGTTATAAAGGTTCAGTTGTGCAAAAAGAAAACGTTCTAGCAACAACATCAGCCAATAGTTAACAATACTGTATTTTGTGTACTTAAAACTTGTCAGGAAAGTAGAACTCATGTTAAGTTTTTTTTAGCATAACAAAAGAATTTTAAAGTTTTTTTTAAAGGGGTGAATACACCTTAAAAATCAGTTACATACAAGCAAATAAAAGAACATGAAGATGAAAAGATAGGTGGGACCACAGGGCAGAGGAACCAGACCACCAGTGTGAAACATTTCTGAGAGGTATTTCTGAAAGCAAATTAAGTCACCCAGACTATACTCTCAAGTCCATTATTTTCTATGAACTCCAAATTAAAACAGTATGCACTTCCTAATTTTCTACTTTGCTAGTTTTACAGACAAAAAGTAACGTATTGTTTTCCCCCTGGGCCTGGAATAATATCACAGACTCCTTGCCAAAGTTCCTGCTCTCCCAACTCCTGGGCCGTCCCTTTATGGGAACTGCCATCTTACATATGGCTGTTCTGGAACAAGCTCCAGGATATTCATCACTGGCAACAGCAAAAGCCCAAGTTAAAACCAGAAGGTTCCCTATGAGCTTCCTGTTCTGCTATGGCCCAAAGAGAGGACATTTGGTAAGAAAGAGGTTGGTGGTAAAAGAAACCATCCCAAGAACTATCTTTGTCTCCTGGGATCAAGATAGTGCAATATCCTACATCCAATACAGCTCCCCCAGTATGCAGATGACAGCAGGGACACGCATTCCTCGACAGAACCTCATTCCCTCCCAGGGCCAGCTGTGGTTACTCAATGAATAAGCCATGTCCTTCCCTGAAGACAACCTGATCAGTGGGGAAAAGAAAAATCTGCCAGTGCATCTGTGGGTTTTCTGGGCCTGATCTAACCACTGCCTCCTCTAGGAACGTATTTACCACTCTCCTCATCTACTAAGAAAAAGATGTGACTAGGTGACTCATAGCCATGTTGGGATTTGTCATCAGGCAAGGAAAATCAATGGCCAAGTGGAATTAACAAAGGCCTTTATTTGTTGTGTTGGGTTTTTAAATTTTTCATTGAATTGTAATTCACACACCATAAAACTCACTCATTTTTAGGCATAAAATTTAATGATTTTTACTACAAATTTACAGCAGTGCAAAATGTGCAAACACTCTGCCACCCCAGAAAGACCCTTTGTCCATTTGTCCCTAGTCCCTGCCCCCAAACAACCACCACTCTGCTTTCTGTCTCTCATTGATAGGCCTTCACAAAAAAATTCACATAAACGGAATCATACCATATATAGGTTTTTTGTCTGTTTGTTTTCACTTAGCATAATGTTACCATTACTGAGGCTCTTCAACCTTCTGTGTTGTGTGTTCAGTCACTCAGAGTCCCACTCTTTGCAGCCCCTATGAAATATAGTCCGCCAAGCTCCCGTATCCATGGAATTTTCCAGGCAAGAATACTGGAGAGGGTTGCCATTTCCCTTCTTCAGGGGATCTTCCCAACCCAGGGATAGAACCTGCATCTCTTGTATCCCCTGCATTGGCAGGCGGGTTCTTTACAACTAGTGCCACCTGGGAGGCCCCTCAACCTTGCAGCATGTGTCAGTACTTCTTTACTTTTTATCATTGCAGAGTATTTCACTGTATGGATATACTACATTTTGTTTTTTTTCATTTACCCGTTGATAGACATTTGGATCTTTTTCAGTGTTGCACTATATTAGGAATAACCTACTATGAATATTCCCATACATGTTATCATATAGACAGGCATTTTCAGTTCTCTTGGGTAAATACCTAGGACTGGGATTGCTGTGTCATATGGCAAGTTTATGGTTGACTTTTTAGAAACTGCCAAACTATTTTCCAAAGTGGCTTAACCATTCCACATTCTTATCTGCAATATATAAGGCACCCGATCTCCCTACATCCTCACTAATAGTTGTTATTGTCTGTCTTTTTCACTATAATCTTTTTAGTGAGTTTGTTCTTAAGACTCAGAACTTTCTTACCATTCAAGTCCAGAAACCAGCATAGCTAAGCATAAGATTTCAGTTATAACTTGCCAATGTTTTTGAGACTTGGAAGTTTAAGAAAGAGTCTGGCTGTGGGAGATAGACAACTAAATGCCTTTATTTTAACAAAGGAGGAGTAGAGTAAGGGTAGATACTTTTGTCGAACCTTTATTGGCTCGGGTGGGAAAACTAGTTCTTCTAAGAATGGAAAGTTTCCTTTAGATTAGAAATAATCTCAGCTTGTTCATGTAAGAATTAATGAACATTTATGAGTACCTGTAGAGTGGAAAAAAGGGTATTTCTCATATACTACATAAAATGAGAGTTGTTGTTTTTCAGTAGCTAAGTTATGTCTGACTCTTTGAGACCCCGCTGACTGTAGCCCACCAGACTCCTCTGTCTATGGGGTTCTCCAGGCAAGAATACTGGAGTGGGTCACCATGCCCTCCTCCAGGGGATCTTCCCAACCCAGGGAGCAAACCCACATCTCCTGTATGGACAGGTGGGTTCTTTACCCCTGAGCCACCACGGAAGCCCGAAATGAGAGTTAATTTAACTTAAATATTCTGACTACCTGTCAAAATATAAGAACAAACATTATATTGAGAGATAGAAGAGTAAAGCCCCAAATCCCTGATTAAAGAAATTTGAAATCTGCTCACTCTGGTGTATGGAAGTAGGGCAGAGGCGGTTGAATGGAAAAGGAGTGATATTGCCTCTCATTGATACAAATTGCTGAATCACAGACATATTTAGCATTTATCTAAGAAGTGCATGTGTTTACATGCAAAGGGGGCTAGGAAGTTGAACAAATACTTAAAAAAATTAATTTGGAGAGTTAATAACTATAACTCCAAAATCAGTCTGTATGCACACATTACTAATTCTGAGAGTTGTGAACTGCCTTCATATTAGTGACCCTTAAAAAACCTCTGAGTGGATCTATTTTATGATTCATTGCTCATGACTTTAAAGTTTTCTCAGTGTTTGTCAAGATCTTGTTCAGTTGGTTGGGAAGGTGAGAGAGGAGTCACCATATCAGTGTGAGACATATGGAAAGCGAGACAATCATATGAATATATACCACAGGGTTGCCTTCTGTGGGTAAAGAAAGGATTCAGTGGGCTTATCCATTCCTTACAGAATAGCATTTCTCACTGTCCCTAAAGTGTGAGCCAGAGATGTGCTAGAACTTTCTGAAGTCCAATTGGCCAGAAAGAGCCAGTTTTGTACATTTCTCAGCTATACCGTCAGTGAGGTCTAGACCCAGTAAACACTAGGAATCAGGCCTTCCCTCTCACCACCTACCTCAGAGCCTCTTGGTAAAACATTTACCAGCACACCACTGTGGCAAGCTACACTAACTCTCTAGTAAAACATTCTGGGTGATATTCCGTTGAGCTCAGGGAGGGGGCTGAGGGTTGCTTTGGAAGGTATCTGCAACAAACACTACAAAAAGATTCAAATGGTTTACCAAGTGAAAAACAAAGACTAGGTACTTTTACCATGGGGTGGAGGTGGGGGAATGGCTGTTAGAAATTAAGCTCACATCTTGTAAGATGGATAAAACAGTTTTATAAATAACTATGATATGAGACAGGAGGTGGTCAGAAACACAAAGTGTAAACTGAAGATGATTCAGAGGAGGGTGGGGTCGAGCACACCCCACGTTCCAATGCAGGCCTTTAGAGCAGAGACTATCCGGATTGCTCCCAGCTTTGAGGCTCCTGGTATGCCAAAACATGAAGAAATATCAAAACAAGTTTTATCAAAATTGTGTGTACATGTGTGCTTAGTCACTCAGTCATGTCCAATTCCTTGTGACCCGTGGACTGTAGCCCACCAGGCTCCTCTATCCATGGAATTCTCCAGGCAAGAATGCTGGAGTGGGTAGCCATTCCCTTCTCCAGGGGATCTTCCCAATCCAGGGACTGAACCCAGGTCTCCTGCACTGCAGGCAGATTATTCATTGTCTGAGCCACAAGGGAAGCCCATAGTAGTATATTTATATGTTTCTACTAAGCATCTTACAATGTCACAAAATAGAGTATTCATAAAAACATTATAGAACTTATTAAAATATTGATTCACTGCCACACTACAGGGGGATGGCTTAAATTAAAAGTTGTCTGATAACATCTTCATTGAAAACTGTTAGCTAATGTCACTGACTGCCTCACTGGAAGTGAAGCCTCACTAGGAAGTGAAGGACCTAAATATTAAGGACCCCTGGGACAGGAAAGCCCTTTTTTCTTATGTCGTGTCAGGATTATAGAAAAAATCTTTGTGGATTCCAAGCAGGACCTTTTCTGTAGAAAGAAGTATTTATCTAGTAGAACTAGGAAATTTTTATTTGCATAGGTGATTACTTTAATAACTGAAGTTTATGTCCTTCAAACACCCAAACAATTTTCACTGTATTTTATGAGAAAACTTCCACAGCCTCTACTACAGGCTTTTAAAATTAACATTGCCTACTTTTGACAATTCAGGAATATTGTATTATCTGCTTTCATGGTACTACATGGCAACTGACAAGAGTTTTGCTCTCAAGGTTCTGCTGCTACCCTTTCAATGCGAAGTCACTTCCTGCTATGGTTGACACATCTGCCCCTCATGGTGAGGGTGGGGCTTTCTTCTGGTGGTGGTTCCTCTACCCTCTGGACTGCTGCAGTTTGGGGAATCAGATAAGCACTTTCTTTACATATGTCATGAAAAGTCTGTAAGGGTGAGAGGAGCCTACAACACCTGAACCTAATGGGGCTACATAATCCGACTTTTGCACAGCCTTTGAGTTTGGAGACTATGTTTTAGAACTAATTGTTGTTGCTGGAAATATGGCATCTATACGAGGCATCGTTAATGCACTGTTATGGTCTGAATTGTATCTCTTTCCAAATTTATATTTCATAATCTTAATCTCCAGTACCTCAGAATATGATTGTGTTTCGAGACAGATTCTCTAAAGAGATAATTAAATTAAAATGAGGCATTAGAGTGGGGCCTAATGCAATGACCAGTGTCTTTCTAAAATTTTTTATTTATTTTTAGTTAAAAGATAATTGCTTTACAGAATTTTGTTGTTTTCTGTCAAAACTCAACATGAGTCAGCCATAGGTATACATATGTCCCCTCCCTCTAGTTCAGCCGGTAAATAATCCGCCTGCAATGTGGGAGACCTGGCTTGGGAAGATCCCCTGGAGAAGGGAAAGGCTACCCACTCCAGTATTTTGGTCTGGAAAATTCCCTGGACTGCATAGTCCACCAGGTCACAAAGAGTTGAACACGACTAAGCAACTTTCATTTTCACAAGAAGAGATTAGGACACAGACACACACAGGGAGAGGAGGGCTATGGATAAGCTAAAGAAAGAGGCCTCAAAGTAAACTGACCCTGCTGACAGCTTGATCAAGGTTGAGAATTTTTGGAAAATAAATTTCTGTTTGGTGAAGCCATCCAGTCAACGGTACTTTGTATGGCAGCCCTAGCAAACTAAGACAGTAACCAAGCAGCTTCTGGCCCTGTGGTGTAGAGTCCTGATAGTACCCCTGGCATGGGAGAGCAGCCAGGGCTCTCCTGAAGGCACCCCTTGCTGAGCCATGTCTCCGGACAGCTCTTTACACTGTTGGTAAGTTTTTGCTAACACTGATTGTCCGGGTAGTGCAGCGTCAACTCAAGCAGTAAGGAAAAGATAACTGGACACTGCAAGCAGAAAGAGAAATGAACTTCTATGTGTGTGTGTTATTCAGCAGTGTCCGAATCTTTGTGACCCCATAGACTATAGCCCACCAGGCTCCTCTGTCCATGGAATCCTCCAGGCAAGAATACTGGAGTGGGTTGCCATTCCCTTCTCCAGGGATCTTCCGACACAGGGACTGAACCCAGGTCCCCTGCACTGCAAGTAAACTCTTTACCAGCTGAGCCATCAGGGAAGCACAATGAACTCCTATGCATACTCTGGCCAAATTCTTACATTAAAGCCCATGAACTTCTATGTATGCAAAAATAATAAAGAGTTTAAAGGGGAAAAAAAAAAACGTTTCTCATACAGGAAGATAAATTCCAAGCTATCAGTTAAAATCTAAGCAAAGCACCAGGAATTATTGTCACCTCTTTTCTAAACAAACATATTAGTCCAAATAGCTAATTGAGACCAACCTCCCCAAAACAAAAAAAAAAAAAAAAACAAAAAACCCACTTATAACTGGGAAAAATTATTTTAAAAGCATAAAGGTAAATCGTTGGGTATTGTCAGACAAAAAACATTGTGGAAGATGGATGAATGTGTGAAATTCTGATTTCAGTTTAAGAAAGAGAAAAGGACCAGAGAAAGACAATGAAAATCTAAAGGCAAAGAAATGACTAAGAAATGAGGACAGGTGGGACCAGGAAAAGGGGAGTGAGATGGTCTGGTATCATATATTTTTTGAAATTGTGAATGTGAAATCTGGGTGCACGGGGCTGGTTCACCATACCCCAGGGTACCTGACCTAGTGAAAACCATTGGAATTTAAGAAGTGTTGCTTTAGGATAAATGAAAGGCAATCACTCTTTGCCTGAGAAGTGAAAAATATTATGCTTCTTTCTCCCAGTTGTTGGCACCAATAAAAAGATACCTAGATTTGAAGCGATGTGTATCAACATATGTGTTACTGGCAATGTCAATGGAAAATGTGGATCTTTGGGAAATTGCTGATCAGTTTAATTTGCTGACAGTTTGCTCACAATCAGTTTGCTCACAATTAAATCCAGGGTGAGCCAACCCACTTACCATAGACTTTGCCTGAGACAGAACTGCTCTGTCCTCTGAGGCACAGAGCTGGGATACCCCGGAAGTCGGAGTGGGTAGGGGACACACAATACCAGAAGTTCCAAGTCTTCACATATCTTCAAGGGGATTTTTATTTCTTTACCAGCCCTAAAAATTCCCCCATCTGCTTAGAAGTGGTAGCAGTTTCTGTGAAAATGTGGTTTAAAACTGTTCCTAAATATTAAAGTAGAAAAAACTTAAACCACCTTGGAGCCAGTTGCAGTCATTTATCTTCTATTGAAAAGCACTGTCCTTATTTGTACATCATGCCTGCCAGGTGCTCAAACAGAATCTACCTGGCTTCAGGACTGGTTATTCCTGGGCTCAGAGATGTCCCTTATAGACTTAATTTTTTTAAAAAAATGCAAACAGGTCCAGACTCAGTGTGGCTGAGCCCCAGGGCAACGAGCTGAGCGTTACTAACACGTAAGCGCTGACGCCAAGCACCTACAAGCAAGGGCGCAGGGCTGGGCAGCACTGCTAACAAGTCAGACTCCAAAAACCTGGCAGACTGGAAAATGCAATCACAGATGAGCATGACCAAGTGTCCAAAACTTGACCGCTTAGCCTCACCTGAGTTTACTTCTCTGGTGACCAGAATGTGGCAGGAACTTAAGCCACGCAATTCACCTACTTCTGAGCTCTAATTAAAGTTTGCTAAGAGCTTTATGATCTGCCCAGAGCAACTACCCTGGGAATGCAGAAGGGCTCAGTCTCAGTGCTGTTGTTATTATTTCATTGTTGTTGTTAGTCCTTATTCCTGCTTTATAATAACGATTCAGAGCATAACTGATGAAAAAAGGGTTCTGATTTTTGTTTTTGTTCATTTGAAGAGTGGTGGGGTGAGGTTTTATTTGTAATGTGCTTCCTTCTTTCCTGACAACATATGTAGCAAGAATGATGGACACACATTAGACCATCCCTCTCCTCTTCTCAAGCCTCCACTGACCAGGGTGTGGGACATGTAGTGGGGGTGGAGGCTGGTGGTGCTATCTCTGGGCCATCCCTGGCGTGTTCTCTGTGTACACTTGTTAGTTAGTAGGGCAATCAAACGCAGGCTGTTATTCTGAAGACTTTCTTAGCTCAGATTCTGTGCGTTTGAGATTTGAGAGCTAGAACAAAACAACTGTCTAGGGCTTGAAGGTAGACATTTAACTTTCGGATTCCTTTGAGAACCAGAAAGATAAACCAGCCCACACCCATGTCTACCCACTTTCCCAAACACCACATCATTGTTTGATTATCACAGAATTCATTTGATAAACCAGCTTGGGGTGAAGATTACAGTCAAACTTTGACCTATTCAATTCTCAAACTTAAGCCGAGTAAACACACAATCTTTTGAATTTGGAGGAAAACTGGTCTGAAATACACAACATCAGAATCCCCATGGTAACATTACCAATAAATGGTCATGAACAGTTTGTTTAAATACCTCAAGGCCGATGGTAGATTTATTTACTAATGAAGCATCAGTGTCAAAGCTTCTCATTTGTAAAAGCCTCTTCTAAGCCCTGTACTTAACTTTGTATCCATTATTAGTATTTTTTTTTACTTAAAGTGGGCTCCCCCCACCAAAATGTATGTTTTAGGCCTAGAAAAGCTGAAGTGAGTACAAGAACCTCTGAATCCTTACACGGAGTAAATTTGCCTCCTTATAAGTATGCCCAAAATATCAGAAAACTGTTTTCCATTTACTGTTCAGTCACTAAATTATGTCCAACTCTTTGTGACCTCTATGAACCTGCAGCACACCAGGCCTTCCCTGTCCTTCACTATCTCCCTGAGCTTGCTCAAAACTCATATCCTTTGAGTCAGTGGTGCCATCCAACCATCTCATCCTGTTAACCCCTTTCTCCTCTTGCCCTCAATCTTTTCCAGCATCAGGGTCTTTTCCAATGAATTGGCTCTTTGTATCAGGCTGGTCACAAGTATTGGAGTTTCAGCTCTAGCATCAGTCCTTCCAATGAATATTCAGGATTAATTTCTTTTAGGATGGACTGGTTTGATCTCCTTGCAGTCCAAGGGACTCTCAAGAGTCTTCTCCAGCACCATAGTCCAAAAGCATCAATTCTTCAGTACTCAGCCTTCTTGATGGTACAACTCTCACATCCATACATGACTACTGGAAAAACCATAGCTTTAACTATACGAACCTTTGTTGGCCAAGTAATGTCTCTGCTTTTCAATGCACTGTCTAGGTTTATCATAGCTTTCCGTCCAAGGAGCAAGCATCTTTTAATTTCATGGCTGTAGTCACCATCCACAGTGATTTTTGAGCCCCCCAAAATAAAATCTGCCACTGTTTCCACTGTTTCCCCATCTATTTGCCATGAAGTGATGGGACCAGATGCCATGATCTTCGTTTTCTGAATGTTGAGCTTTAAGCCAGTTTTTCACTCTCCTCTTTCACCCTCATCAAGAGGCTCGTTAGTTTCTTTTTGCTTTCTGCCATAAGGGTGGTGTCATCTGCATATCAGAGGTTATTGATATTTCTCCTGGCAATCTTGATTTCAGCTTGGGCCTTCATCCAGCCTGGCATTTCTCAT
>NW_017191447.1:0-10776 GCF_001704415.2 Capra hircus
TCACTGCAGTAGGACACGCTCCTGGTCGAAGTCTCGTGGAAACTCCTGCGGAAGCCTCGACGGAAAGCCACAGATCCTTGATCCAGCGCGAAGGAAGCGCGACACTATGCTAGCAGCTGGAAGAGGCACGTGCACGGTGCATGCCCCACTCGAGACGAGGACTGACTCCCCTGGGGAGACTCCAGAAGTACCCCAAGATCCATGTCAGCACTGGACAGGAATCCTCAGGTTCCGGCACCGACTCCACACAAGATCTTAGGCCCCAGCATCGACGGGAGAGGAATCCCCAGAGGCCGCCGAGCAACTCGCATGGGGACTGGCCTTTCTGATGCCACCAGAGCAGGTCCCTGAAGTCCCCATCGTAAGTCGAGAGCACCTGCCGCAACTCGAGAAAATCCAGGAGGTTCTCCCCTCCAGGCGAGAGAGGCCCATTTCCGCTGAGGCGTCTTGAGGCTAATCAAATCTAACATCTGGAACTTCCAAAGGGTCCTTCTCGCCCTTACTGCAACTCAAGAATTTCCCCGACATAGCCGTCTCCACTGGAGAGGAAGCACGAAAGTCCCGCCACATCCAGAGGAGCCCAGATTCCGCCTCCTAGGTCGAGAGGAGGGAGAATTCTCCCTGCGTGGTCGGGAAAGATTTCCCGTGTTCCATCGCATCTCAGGAGGAGGCGCTCTCCACAGGAAAGGCGAGAGGAACTCCAGGGTCGTGCCACCATTCCCAGAGTCCCCAGATGTCTCAGTCCATTCCAGGGAAACCTGTTTTCCCTGCACTGCCTCGACTTTCAAGCCAAGGATCGACTCACACCACGGTGGCACGTGGGACAGCCCTGTGGGAAAACTTCGTGGGAAAACCTCCTGTGAAAGCTTCAAGGGAAAGCCACAGATCCCTTGATCCACGCGAAGGGAAGCGTGACACTGCTGCTACATCTCGGGAGGAAAGCGCACGTGCATGCCCCAACTCGAGACAAGGTCTGACTCCCCTGGGGAGACTCCAGAAGTACCCCAAGATCCATGTGAGCACTGGAGAGGAATCCTCAGGTTCCGGCACCGACTCCACACAAGGTCTTAGGCCCCGGCATCGACGGGAGAGGAATCCGAGAGGCCCCCGAGCAACTCGCATGGGACTGGCCTTTCCTGAGGCCACCAGAGCGGGTCCCTGAGGACCCCGACGTAAGTCGAGAGCACCTGTCGCAACTCGAGGAAGTACAGGAGGTTCTCCCCTCCAGGCGAGATGAGGCCCATTTCCGCTGAGGCGTCTTGAGGCTAATTACATCAAAGATCTGGAACTTCCAAAAGGTCCCTCACAGCCTTGCTGCAATTCAAGAAGTTCCCCGACATTCCCGTCTTCATTCGAGAGGAAGCACGAGAGTCCCGCCCACAACCAGAGGAGCCCCATTTCCGGCTCCTAGCTCGAGAGGAGGAAATCCTTTTCCTGCGTGGGGGGGAAAGAATCCCGGCGTTCCCGTCGCTACTCAAGAGGAGGCGCTCTCTACAGGAAAGGCGAGAGGAACTCCAGGGTCGTGCCACCATTCCCAGAGTCCCCCAGATGTCTCAGTCCATTCCAGGGAAACCTGTTTTCCCTGGCACTGCCTCGACAATCAAGCCGAGGATCAACTAACACCACGGTGGCACGTGGGACAGCCCTGTGGGAAAGCCTCGTGGGAAAGCCTCCTGGGAAAGCCTCGAGGGAAAGCCACAGATCCCTTGATCCACGGGAAGGGCAGCGCTACACTGCAGCTACTGCTCGGGAGGAGAGCGCACGTGCATGCCCCCACTCGAGACGAGGACTGACTCTCCTGGGGAGACTCCAAACGTACCCAACATCCATGTCAGCACTCGAGAGGAATCCTCAGGTTTCCTGCACCGTGTCCAAACAAGATCTTAGGCCCCGGCATCGACGGGAGAGGAATCCTGAGCGGCACCCGAGCAACTCGCATGGGGACTGGCCTTTCCTGAGGCTACAAGAGCGGGTCCCTGAGGTCCCCATCGTAAGTCGAGAGCACCTGCCAGCAACTCGAGAAAATCCAGGAGGTTCTGCCCTCCAGGCGAGATGAGGCCCATTTCGGCTGAGGCGTCTCGAGGCTAATCACACCTAACCTCTGGAACTTCCAAAGGGTCCTTCACACCCTTGCTGCAACTCAAGAAGTTCCCCGACATACCCGTCTCCACTCGAGAGGAAGCACGAGAGTCCCGCCCACATCCAGAGGAGCATCGTTTCCGCCTCCTAGCTCGAGAGGAGGGATCCTTTCCCTGCGTGTTCGGGAAAGAATTCCCGGCGTTTCCGTCGCATCTCAAGAGGAGGCACTCTCCACAGGAATGGCAAGAGGAACTCCAGGGTCCTGGCCACCATTCCCAGAGTCCCCCAGATATCTCAGTCCATCCCAGGGAAAACTGTTTTCCCTGTACTGCCTCGACTTTCAAGCCGAGGATCGACTCACACCACGGTGGCACGTGGGACAGCCCTGTGGGAAAGCCTCGTGGGAAAGCCTCGTGGGAAAGCCTCGTGGAATGCCTCGAAGGAAAGCCCACAGATCCCTTGATCCATGGGAAGGGAAGCGTGACACTGCTGGCTACAGCTGGGAGGAAGCACACGTGCATGCCCCCACTCGAGAGGAGGACTGACTCCCCCTGGGGAGACTCCAGAAGTACCCCAAGATCCATGTCAGCAATGGAGAGGAATCCTCAGTTTCGGGCACCGACTCCAAACAAGGTCTTAGGTTCGGCATCGACGGGAGAGGAATCCCGAGAGGCCCCCGAGCAACTCGCATGGGGACTGGGCTTTCCTGAGGCCACCAGAGCGGGTCCCTGATGTCCCCGTCGTAAGTCGAGAGCACCTGGCCGCAATTCGAGAAAATCCAGGAGGTTCTCCCCTCCAGGCGAGATGAGGCCCATTTCCGCTGAGGCAACAAGAGGGTAATCACACTTAAACTCTGGAACTTCCAAAGGGTCCTTCACACCCTTGCTGCAACTCAAGAAGTTCCCTGACATACCCGTCTCCACTCAAGAGGAACCCGAGGGTCCCGCCCATATCCAGAGTGGCTCCGTTTCCACCTGCTAGCTCGAGAGGAGGCATCCTTTCCCTGCGTGGTCGGGAAAGAATTCCTAGCGTTCCCGTCTCATCTCAAGAGTAGGCGCTCTCCACAGGAAAGGCGAGAGAACTCCAGTATCAGGACCCATTCCCAGAGTCCCCCAGATGTCTCAGTCCATTCCAGGGAAACCTGTTTTCCCTGCACTGCCTTGACTTTCAAGCCGAGGATGGACTCACACCACGATGGCACGTTGGACAGCCCTGTGGGAAAGCCTCGTGGGAAAGCCTCGTGGGAAAAGCCTCGAGGGAAAGCCACAGATCCCTTGATCCACGCGTAGGGAAGAGTGACACTGCTGCTACAGCTCGGGAGGAAAGCGCACGTGCATGCCCCCACTCGAGACGAGGACTGACTCCATGGGGAGACTCCAGAAGTACCCCGAAGATCCATGTCAGCATTGGAGAGGAATCTCAGGTTCCGGCACCGACTCCACACAAGGTCTTAGGCCCCGGCATCGACGGGAGAGGAATCCCGAGAGGCCCCGAGCAACTGGCATGGGGACTGGCCTTTCCTGAGGCCACCAGATCGTGTCCCTGAGGTCCCCGTCTTAAGACGAGAGCACCTGCCGCAACTCGAGAACATCCAGGAGGTTCTCCCCTCCAGGGCGAGATGAGGCCCATTTCCGCTGAGGCGTCTCGAGGCTAATCACATCTAACATCTGGAACTTCCAAAGGGTCCTTCACACCCTTGCTGCAACTCAAGAAGTTCCCGACATACCCGTCTCCACTCAAGAGGAATCCGAGAGTCCCGCCCATATCCAGAGTGGCCCCGTTTCCGCCTGCTAGCTCGAGAGGAGGGATCCTTTCCCTGCGTGGTGGGGAAAGAATTTCCGGCGTTCCCTTGGCCATCTCAAGAGGAGGCGCTCTCCACAGGAAAGGCGAGAGGAACTCGAGGGTCGTGCCACCCATTCCCTGAGTCCCCCAGATGTCTCAGTCCATTCCAGGGAAAACCTGTTTTCCCTTCACTGCCTCGACTTTAAAGCCGAGGATCGACTCACACCACCGTGGCACGTGGGAAAGCCCTGTGGGAAAGCCTCGTGGGAACGCCTCATGGGGAAAGTCTAGAGGGAAAGCCACAGATCCCTTGATCCACGCAAAGGGAAGCGTGACACTGCAGCTACAGCTCGGGAGGAAAGCGCACGTGCATTCCCCCACTCGAGACGAGGACTGTACCGCCCTGGGGAGACTCCAGAATCCCCGAAGATCCATGTCGGCCACTGGAGAGGAATCCTCAGGTTCGGGCACTGACTCCCACACAAGGTCTTAGGCCCGGCACCGACGTGAGAGGAATCCCGAGAGGCCCCCGAGCAACTCGCATGGGGACTGGCCTTTCCTGAGGCCACCAGAGCGGGGTCCCTGAGGTCCCAGTCGTAAGTCGAGAGCACCTGCCGCAACTCGAGAAAAATCCAGGAGGTTCTCCCCTCCAGGCGACATGAGGCCCATTTCCGCTGAGGTATCTCGAGGCTAATCACACCTTACCTTGGAACTTCCAAAGGGTCCTTCACACCCTGCTGCACCTCAAGAAGTTCCCCGACATACCCAGTCTCCACTCGAGAGGAAGCACGGAAGAGTCCTGACCCACATCCAGAGGAGCCACGTTTCCGCCTCCTAGCTCGAAGGGTTTGGATCCTTCCCTGCGTGGTGGCGAAAGAATTCGCGGCGTTCCCGTCGCATCTCCAAGAGGGGCGCCTCTCCAGAGGAAAAGTGAGAGGAACTCCAGGTTCGTGCCACCATTGCCAGAGTTCCCCAGATATCTCAGTCCATTCCAGGAACTGGTTTCCCTGCACTGCCTCGACTTTCAAGCCGAGGATCGACTCACACCACAGTGCACGTGGCAGCCCTGTGGGAAAGCCTCGTGGGAAAGCCTCGGGGGAAACCCCGTGGGAAAAGCCTCGTGGGAAAGCCTCGAGGGAAAGCCACAGATCCCCTGATCCACGCAGAATGGGAAGCGCGACACTGCTGCTACAGCTCGAGAGGAAAAGCGCACGTGCATGCCCCACTCGATACGAGGACTGACTCCCCTGGGGAGACTCCAGAAGTACCCCTAAGATCCATGTCAGCACTGGTGAGGAATCCTCAGGTTCCGGCACTGACTCCACACAAAGTCTTAGGCCCCGGCATCGACGGGAGAGGAATCCCGAGAGGCCCCGAGCAACTGGCATGGGGACTGGCCTTTCCTGAGGCCACCAGAGCGGGTCCCTGAGGTCCCCGTCGTAAGTCGAGAGCACCTGCCGCAACTCGAGAACATCCAGGAGGTCTCCCCCTGCAGGCGAGATGAGGCCCATTTCCGCTGAGGCGTTTCGAGGCTAATCACACCTAACCTCTGGAACTTCCAAAGGGTCCTTCACACCCTTGCTGCACCTCAAGAAGTCCCCGACATACCCGTCTCCACTCGAGAGGAAGCACGAGAGTCCCCCCCACATCCAGAGGAGCCCCGTTTCCCGTCTCCTAGCTCGAGAGGAGGGATCCATTCCCTGCGTGGTCGGGAAAGAATTCCAGTGTTCTCGTCGCATCTCAAGAGCAGGCGATCTCCACAGGAAAGGCGAGAGGAACTCCAGGGTCGTGCCTACCATTCCCAGAGTCCCCCAAATGTCTGCGTCCATTCCAGGGAAACCAGTTTTCCCTGCACTGCCTTGACTTTCAAACGAGGATCGACTCACACCACGGTGGCACGTAGGACAGCCCTGTGGGAAAGCCTCGTGGGAAAGCCTCGTGGGAAAGCCTCGAGGGAAAGCCACAGATCCCTTGATCCTCGCGAATGGAAGCGCGACACTGGCTGCTACAGCTCGGGAGGAAAGCGGCAAGTGCATGCCCCAACTCGAGACGAGGGCTGACTCCACTGGGGAGACTCCAGAAGTACCCAAGATCCATGTCAGCACTGGAGAGGAATCCTCAGGTTCCAGCACGCACTCCACACAAGACTTAGGCCCCTGCATCGACGTGAGAGGAATCCCGAAGAGGCCTCAGAGGAACTCGCATGGGGACTGGCCTTTCCTGAGGCCACCACAGCGGGTCCCTGAGGTCCGCGTCGTAAGTCGAGAGCACCTGCCGCAGCTCGAGAAAATCCAGGAGGTTCTCCCCTCCAGGCGAGCTGAGTCCCATTACCCGCTGAGGTTTTCTGAGGCTAATCACACCTTACCTCTGGAACTTCCAAAGGGTCCTTCACACCCTTACTGCAACTCAAGAAGTTCCCCGACATACCCGTCTCCACTCGAGAGGAAGCACGAGAGTCCCGCCCACATCCAGAGGAGCCCCGTTTCCGCCTCCTAGCTCGAGAGGAGGGATCCTTTCCCTGCGTGGTCGGGATAGAATTCCTGGTGTTCCCGTCACATCTCAAGAGGAGGCGCGCTCCACAGGAAAGGCGAGAGGAACTCCAGGGTCGTGCCACCATTCCCAGAGTCCCCTGGATGTCTCAGTCCATTCCAGGGAAACCTGTTTTCCCTGCACTGCCTCGACTTTAAAGCGAGGATCGACTCACATCACTGTGGCATGTGGGACAGCCCTGTGGGAAAGCCTCGTGGGAAAGCCGCTTTGGAAAGCCTCGTGGGAAAGCCTCGAGGGGAATGCCACAGATCCCTTTTTCCACGGGTAGGGTAGCGTTACACTGCTGCTACAGCTCGGGAGGAAAGTGCACTTGCATGCCCCACTCGAGACGAGGACTGACTCCCCTGGGGAGACTCCAGAATACCCCAAGATCCATGTCAGCACTGGAGAGGAAACCTCAGGTTCTGGCACCGACTCCACACAAGGTCTTAGGCCCTGGCATCGACGTGAGAGGAATCCCGAGAGGCCCCCGAGCAACTCGCATGGGACTGGACTTTCCTGAGGACACCAGAGCGGTTCTCCTGAGGTACCCCGTCATAAGTCGAGAGCACCTGCCGCAAATCGAGAAAATCCAGGATGTTCTCCCCTCCAGGCGACATTGAGGCCCATTTCCGCTGAGGTATCTCGAGGCTAATCACACTTTACCTAAGGAACTTCCAAAGGGTCCTTCACACCCTTGCTGCAACTCAAGAAGTTCCCTGATATACCCATCTCCACTCGAGAGGAAGCACGAGAGTCCTGACCACATCCAGAGGAGCCCCGTTTCCACCTCCTAGCTCGAGAGGAGGGATCCTTTCCCTGCGTGGTGGCGAAAGAATTCGCGGCGTTCCCGTCGGCATCTCAAGAGGAGGCGCTCTCCAGAGGAAAAGCGAGAGGAACTCCAGGTTCATGCCACCATCGCCAGAGTTCCCCAGATGTCTCAGTCCATTCCAGGGAACCTGGTTTCCCTGCACCTGCCTCGACTTTCAAGCCGAGGATCGACTCACACCACAGTGGCACGTGGGCAGCCCTGTGGGAAAGCCTCGTGGGAAAGCCTCGAGGGAAAGCCACAGATCCCTTGATCCACGCGAAGGGAAGCGTGACACTGCTGATAAAGCTCGGAGGAAAGCGCACGTGCATGCCCCACTCGAGACGAAACTGACACCCCCTGGGGAAACACCAGAAGTACCCAAGATCCATGTCAGCACTGGAGAGGAAACCTCAGGTTCCGGCACCGACTCCACACAGGGTCTTAGGCCCCGGCATCGACGGAGAGGAATCTCGAGAGGCCCCCGAGCAACTGCATGGGGACTGGCCTTTCCTGAGGCCACCAGAGCGGGTCCCTGAGGTCCCCGTAGTAAGTCAAGAGCACCTGCCGCAACTCGAGAAAATCCAGGACGTTCTCCCTCCAGGCGAGATGAGGCCCTTTTCCTCTGAGGCGTCTCGAGGCTAACCATACCTAACATCTGGAACTTCCAAAGGTTCCTTCGCACCCTTGCTGCAACTCAAGAATTCTCCGACATACCTGACTCCACTCGAGAAGAAGCACGAGAATCCCGCCCACATCCAGAGGAGCCCCGTTTCCGCCTCACACCTCGAGGTCAGGTATCCTTTCCCTGCATGTTCGGGAAAGAATTCCCGGTGTTCCCGTCGCATCTCATGAGGAGGCGCTCTCCACAGGAAAGGCGGAGGAACTCCAGGGTCGTGCCACATTCCAAGAGTCCCCCAGATATCTCAGTCTGCCGGGTCCAGCCCCGCTGGATCCAGGGAATTCGACGATGGACGGCGTTGTCGTGGAAAGTCTTTTTTATTTATTAATGTAAGATTAGATTAAGAAATTATAGTGTAGTAGAAGATTAACTGGAGGAAAAGGGCTGAATAGCTTGGTTTACGTGGAAGACCAATAAAATTCCAGACAAGGAATTTTCACCCATCTACGTTGGGCCACCAGCCCCTGCTTGAATATCTAAGGGTGCCTCGCCTTAAGCTCCCTTTCGTGCAGGTCTTAACAGCCAGGCAAGTAAGTAGACCTGACGAGCCTCCGCGCCCCTGGTGGAGATTCAGCCTGAAGTTAAAGTAAAAAGCAGAGAGAAGGAAAGGGAGAGAAGAAGAAAGAGAGAAAAAGACACGGGGGGAGCCTGAGTCCCAAGAAACCAGGCCGAGAGACTAGTTCGAGAAACTGGTCGAGAAAACTGGCCCCATCCTTTATTGTTCATAAAGCCTTTTATACTTTTGATAAAACATGGAGTTCAATGGGTAACACAAAATTATGTAGCGTTCGCACCCCAGACTCTTTCTGTACATTATTTTGTATACAAAAGGTCTCTGGTGATTTACATTATCTCTGGCCAAGAGGCTTGTTAAACACTTTTTGGCTCTCTCTCCTTAATGAATGTTAATTTTGTTTCCTCTGAAGTGTTTTTCTTTAATCTGCATTTCCTTAAAGCATTAAAGTTACATCTCTATAGAACAAAGGTGCAGTGGGTTATAACAAAGAAGAAGGTACTTAACTCAAAGATCTAATGTTGCTAATACCAGGTCTACTACTTGTTTTTTTAATATACCAACTCTATCTAAAAATAAAGGATATGAAAATTTAGCAGCAAGCATTGACCTCAAAAATGAAACTTTTAATCAGTCCTATTAAAGATTTTGACTCCTCGGGATGCCCCTACATTCCTAGGATGCTTTAAGCTTCCCTGTGCCTCCTGGGGAAAGGAGGCCTCAAACAATCACATGCCCAGCTGTACGAGTCCTGCAGGCAGGCTAGAAAGCATTCAGGAGGGGTTTTTGGATTGAAAACTCTTTCAAATGCAGAAGACTAAACGCCTGAATTGACTTTTTCCAGAAAATGTCAGAAGAGTGGAAAAGCAGAGAAAAAAGCCGGCAGATTTTTGTTGGGGTACGTGCATAGGAACTTCCAGAGGGGTCCCTGAAGTCTGAACACACCATGCCTATGTCAGCTTTCTTCCTCATGACGTTATCACGGGCGGGAGTCCTCATACTGGCTCCAGCATCAGTCCAATTCAGAGGAACCTGTTTTCCCTGCACTGCCTCGTCTTTCACGCTGAGGATCAACTCACACCACGGTGGCACGAGGGAAAGCCCTGTGAGAAAGCCTCGTGGAAAAGCCTCCAGGGAAAGCCACAGATCCCTTGATCCACACGACGGGAAGCGTGACCCTGCTGCTACAGCTCGGAGGAAAGCACACGTGCGTGCCCTCACTTGAGAGGAGGATTGACTCTCCAGGTGAGACTCCAGAAGAACCCCAATATCCATGTCAGCACTGCTGAGGAAACCTCAGGTTCCGGCCCCGAATCCACACAAGTTGTTCGGCCCGGGCATCAACAGGAGAGTTATCAAGAGAAGCCCGCCCAGCATCTGGCATGGGGACTGGACTTTGATGAAGTCACCAGAGCGGGTCCCTGAGGTCCCCGTCGTAAGTCGGGAGCACCTGCCGCAACTCGAGAAAATCCAGGAGGTTCTCCCCTCCAGGCGAGATGAGGCCCATTTCCAATGAGGTGTCTCGAGGCTAATTACATCTAATCTCTGGAACTTCCAAAGGGTCCTTCACACCCTTGCTGCAACTCAAGAAGTTCCCCGACATTCCATCTCACTCGAGAGGAAACACGAGGGTCCTGCCCACATCCAGAGTAGCCCCGTTTCATCCTCCTAGCTAGAGATGAGGGATCCTTTCGCCTGCTTGGTCGGGAAAGAAGCTTCCGGCATTCCCGTCGCATCTCAGGTGGAGGCGCTCTCCACAGGAAGGGAGAGAGGAACTCCATGGTCGTGCCACCATTCCAAGCGTCCCCAGATGTCTCAGTCCATTCCAGAGGATCTTGTTTTTACAGAGTGCTTAAACTTTCATGCCGAGGATCGCCTCACACCACGGTGGCACGGGGGACAGCCCTGTGGGAAAGCTCCGTGGGAAATCGCTCTAGGAAAAGCCTAGAGGAAAAGCCACAGATCCATTGATCCACGCGACCGGGGGAACATGCACAACTGCTGTACGCTCGGGAGGAAAGAGCATGCACGATGCCCCACTCGACGACGTTAGGACTGATTCCCCCTTGGAGACTTTCAGCAAGTACCCAAAACATGTCAGCATGGAGAGAATCTCAGGTTCTGGCCCCACATGCCACCGCGAAGGTCTGGGCCGGCATCTACCAGTGAGGAATCCCGAGAGCCCTCTAGCAACTCGCATGGGACTGGTCTTCCTACAGGCCAACAGAACGGGTCCTGAGGTCCCCGTCGTAAGTCGAGCAGCACTGCCACAATCGAGAAATGAAGGAGATCTCCCCCTTCAGCGAGATGAGGCCCATTTCCACTCGAGACTCTCGAGGCTAATCACACCTAACCTCCTGGAACTTCCAAAGGGTCCTTCAC
>NW_017191448.1:0-10776 GCF_001704415.2 Capra hircus
TCCTCTGGATGTGGGCGGGACTTTCCTGCTTCCTCTCGAGTGGAGACGGGTATGTCGGGGAACTTCTTGAGTTGCAGCAAGGGTGTGAAGGACCCTTTGGAAGTTCCATAGGTTAGGTTTGATTAGCTCGAGACGTCTCAGCGAAATGGGCTCATCTGCCTGGAGGGGAGAACCTCCTGGATTTTCTCGAGTTGCGACAGGTGCTCGACTTACGACGGGGACCTCAGGGACCCGCTCTGGTGGCCTCAGGAAAGGCCAGTCCCCATCTGAGTTGCTCGGGTGCTCTCGGGTTTCCTCTCCGTCGATGCCGGGGCTAAGACCTTGTGTGGCTTCGGTGCCGGAATCTGAGGATTCCTCTTCAGTGCTGACATGCTTCTTGGGGTACTTCTGGAGTTCCCAGGGAGTCAGTCCTCGTCTCGAGTGGGGGCATGCACGTGAGCTTTCCTCCCGAGCTGTAGCAGCAGTGTCAGGCATCCTTCGCTGGATGAAGGGATCTGTGGCTTTCCTCGAGGCTTTCCCACGAGGATTTCCACGAGGTTTTTCCCAACAGGGATGTCCCACGTGCCACCGTGGTGTGAGTCCATTCTCGGCTAGAAAGTCGAGACAGTGCAGGGAAAACAGGTTTCCCTGGAATGGACTGAGACATCTGGGAGACTCTGGGAATGGTGGCACGACCCTGGAGTTCCTCTCGCCATTCTGTAGAGAGCGCCTCCTCTTGAGATGCCGACGGAACGCCGGGAATTCTTTCCCGACCACGCAGGGAAAGGATCCCTCCTCTCGAGCTAGGAGGCGAAACGGGTCTCTGCTGGATGTGGGCGGGAATCTCGTGCTTACTCTGGAGTGGAGACCGGTTTGTCGAGGAACTTCTTGAGTTGCAGTAAAGGTGTGAAGGACCCTTTGGAAGTTCCAGAGGTTAGATATGATTAGCCTCCAGACGGTCAGCGGAAATGGGCCTCATCTCGCCTGGAGGGGAGAACTTCCTGGATTTTCTCGAGTTGTGGCAGGTGCTCTCGACTTACGACTGGGACCTCACGGACCCGCCTCTGGTGGCCTCAGGAAAGGCCAGTCCCCATGCGAGATGCACGGGGGCCTCTCGGGATTCCTCTCCCGTCGAAGCCGGGGCCTAAGACCTTGTGTGGAATCGGTGCCGGAACCTGAGGATTCCTCTCCAGTGCTGACATGGATCTTGGGGTACTTCTGGAGTCTCCCCAGGGGAGTCAGTCCTCGTCTCGAGTGGGGTCATGCAGGTGCGCTTTCCTCCCGAGCTGTAACAGCAGTGTCGCGCTTCCCTTGGCGTGGATCAAGGGATCTGGGACTTTCCCTCGAGGCTTTCCCACGAGGTTTTCCCACGAGGCTTTCCCACAGGGCTGTCTCCACGTGCCACCTTGGTGTGAGTCGATCCTCGACTTGAAAGTCGAGGCAGTGCAGGGAAAATAGTTTTCCCATGGAATGGACTGAGACTTCTGGGGGAATCTGGGAATATTGACACGACACTGGGAGTTCGTCTCGACTTTCCTTTGGAGAGCGCCTCCTCTTGAGTTGCGACCGGAACGCCGGGAATTTTTTCCCGACCACGCAGGGAAAGGATCCCTCCTCTCGAGCTAGGAGGCGGAAACGGGTCTTCGCTGGATGTGGGCGGGACTCTCGTGCTTCCTCTCGAGTGGAGACCAGTTTTTCGAGGAACTTCTTGAGTTGCAGTAAGGGTGTGAAGGACCCTTTGGAAGTTCCAGATGTTAGATGTGATTAGCCTCCAGACGCCTCAGCGGAAATGGGCCTCATCTCGGCTGGAGGGGAGAACGTCCTGGATTTTCTCGAGTTGTGGCAGGTGATCTCGACTTACGACGGGGACCTCAGGGACCCGCTCTGGTGGCCTCAGGAAAGGCCAGTCCCCTTGCGCGTTCCTCGGGGCCTCTCGGGGGCCTCTCGGGTTTCCTCTCCGATCGATGCTGGGGCCTAAAACCTTGTGTGGAGTCGGTGCCGGAACCTGAGCATTCCTCTCCAGTGCAGACATGGATTATGGGTTACTTCTGGAGTCTCCCCAGGGGAGTCAGTCCTCGTCTCGAGTGGGGGCATGCACGTGCGCTTTCCTCCCGAGCTGTAGCAGCAGTGTCACGCTTCCCTTCGCGTGGATCAAGAGATCTGTTGCTTTCCCTAGAGGCTTTCCCACGAGGCTTTCCCATGAGGCTTTCCCACAAGGCTGTCCCACGTGCCACCGTGCTGTGAATCGACCCTCGGCTTGAAAGTCGAGACAGTGCAGGGAAAACAGTATCCCTGGAATGGACTGAGACATCTGGGGGACTCTGGGAATGGTGGCACGACCCTGGAGTTCCTCTCGCCTATCCTGTGGAGAGCGCCTCCTCTTGAGATGCGACGGGAACGCCGGGAATTCTTTCCCGACCACGCAGGGAAAGGATCCCTCCTCTCGAGCTAGGAGGCGGAAACGGGGCTCCTCTGGATGTGGGCGGGACTCTCATACTTCCTCTCGAGTGGAGACGGGTATATCGGGGAACTTGTTGAGTTACAGCAAGGGTGTGAAGGACCCTTTGGAAGTTCCAGAGGTTAGGTGTGATTAGCCTCGCGGCGCCTCAGCGGAAATGGGCCTCATCTCGCCTGGAGGGGCGAACCTCCTGGATTTTCTCGAGTTGCGGCAGGTGCTCTCGACTTACGACGGGGACATCAGGGACCCGCTCTGGTGGCCTCAGGAAAAGGCCAGTCCCCATGCGAGTAATTCGGGGGCCTCTAGGGCCTCCTCTCCCGTCGATGCGGGGCCTAAGACCTTGTGTAGAGTCGGTGCCGGAACCTGAGCATTCCTCTCCAGTGCTGACATGGATTTTAGGGTACTTTTGGAGTCTCCCTAGGGGAGTCAGTCCTCGTCTCGTTTGGGGGCATGCAAGTGCGCTCTCCTCCCGAGATGGGGCAGCAGTGTCATGTTTCCCGTCGAGTGGATCAAGGAATCAGTGGCTTTTCCTCGAGTCTTTTCCACAAGGCTTTCCCACGAGGCTTTTCCACAGGGCTGTCCCACGTGCCAACGTGGTGTGAGTCGATCCTCGGCTTGAAACTCGAGGCAGTGCAGGGAATACAGGTTTCCCTGGAATGGACTGAGACCTCTGGGGGACTATCAGATTGGTGGCACACCCTGGAGTTCCGCTCGCCTTTCCTGTGGAGAGGGCCTCCTCTTGAGATGCGACGGGAACGCCGGGAATTCTTTCCCGAGAACACAGGGAAAGGATCCCTCCTCTCGAGCTAGGAGGCGGAAACGGGGCTCCTCTAGATGTGGGCGGGAATCTCGTGCTTCCTCTCGAGTGGAGACGGGTATGTCAGGGAACTTCTTGAGTTGCAGCAAGGGTGTCAAGGACCCTTTGGAAGTTCCATAGGTTAGGTGTGATTAGCCTCGAGACGCCTCTGGGAAATGGGCCTCATCTCGCCTGGAGGGGAGTACTTCCTGAATTTTCTCGAGTTGTGGCAGGCGCTCTCGACTTACGACGGGGACCTCAGGGACCCGCTCTGGTGACCTCAGGAAAGGCCAGTCCACATGCGAGTTGATTGGGGGCCTCTCGGGATTCCTCTCTCGTCGATGCCAGGGCCTAAGATCTTGTATGGAGTCCGTGCCGGAACCTGAGCATTCCTCTCCAGTGCAGACATGGATCCTGGGGTACTTCTTGAGTCTCCCCAGGGGAGTCAGTCCTCGTCCCGAGCGGGGGCATGCACGTGCGCTTTCCTCCCGAGCTGTAGCACAAGTGTCACGCTTCCCTTCGCGTGGATCAAGAGATCTGTGGCTTTCCCTTGAGGCTTTCCCACGAGGCTTTCCCACGAGGCTTTCTCACAGGGCTGTCCCACGATGCCACCGTGGTGTGAGTCGATCCTCGGCTTTAAAGTCGAGGCAGTGCAGGGAAAACAGGTTTCCCTGGAATGGACTGAGACATCTGGGGGACTCTGGGAATGGTGTCACGACCCTGGAGTTCCTCTCGCCTTCCCTGTGGAGAGCGTCTCCTCTTGTGATGCGACGGGAACGCCGGGAATTCTTTCCCGAACACGCAGGGAAAGGATCCCTCCTCTCGAGCTAGGAGGCGGAAACGGGGCTCCTCTGGATGTGAGCAGAACTCTCCTGCTTCCTCTCGAGTGGAGACGGGTATGTCGGGAAACTTCCTGAGTTGCATCAAGGGTTGGAAGGACCTTTTGGAAGCTCCAGAGGTTAGGTGTGATTAGCCTCGAGATGCCTCAGCGGAAATGGCACTCATCTCGCCTGGAGGGGAGAACCTCCTGGATGTTCTCGAGTTGCGGGCAGGTGCTCTCGACTTTCGACGGGGACCTCAGGGACCCATTCTGGTGGCCTCAGGAAAGGCCATTCCCCATGGGAGTTGCTCGGGGGACTCTTGGGATTCCTCTCCCGTCGATGCTGCGGCCTAAGACCTCGTGTGGAGTCGGTGCCAGAACCTGAGGATTCCTCTCCAGTGCTGACATGGATCTTGGGGTACTTCTGTAGTCTCCCCAGGAGACTCAGTCCTCGTCTCGAGTGGGGGCATGCACGTGCGATTTCCTCCCGAGCTGTAGCAGCAGTGTCACGCTTCCCATCGCCTGGATCAAGGGATCTGTGGCTTTCCCTCGAGGCTTTCCCACGAGGCTTTCCCACAAGGCTTTCCCACAGGGCTGCCCCACGTGCCACCATGGTGTGAGTCGATCCTCGGCTTGAAAGTCGACGCAGTGCAGGGAAAACAGGTTTCCCTGGAATGGACCTAGACATCTGGGGGACTCTGGGAATGGTGGCACGACCCTGGAGTTCCTCTCGCCTTTCCTGTGGAGCCCACCTCCTCTTGAGATGCGAGGAGAACGCCGGGAATTCTTTCCCGAACACGCAGGGAAAGGTTCCCTCCTCTCAAGCTATGAGGCGGAAACGGGGCCCCTCTGGATGTTTACGGTACTCTCGTGCTTCCTCTTGAGTGGAGACCGGTATATCGGGGAACTTCTTGAGTTGCAGCAAGGGTGTGAAAGAACCTTTGGAGTTCCAGAGGTTAGGTGTGATTAGCCTCGAGACGCCTCAGCAGAAATGGGCCTCATCACACCTGGAGGGGAGAACCTCCTGGATTTTCTCGAGTTGCGGGCAGGTGCTCTCGAATTACGACGGGGACCTCAGGGACCCGCTCTGGTGGCCTCAGGAAAGGCCAGTCCCCATGCGAGTTGCTCCGGGGCCTCTCGGGATTCCTCTCCCGTCGATGAAGGGGCCTAAGACCTTTTGTGGAGTGGTTGCCGGAACGTGAGGATTCCTCTCCAGTGCTGACATGGATCTTGAAGTACTTCTGGAGTCTCCCCAGGGGAGTCAGTCCTCGTCTCGAGTGGGGGCAGGCACGTGCGCTTTCCTCCCGAGCTGTAGCAGCAGTGTCACGCTTCCCTTCGCGTGGATCAAGGGATCTGTGGCTTTCCCACGAGGCTTTCCCACAGGGCTGTCCCACGTGCCACCGTGGTGTGAGTCGATCCTCGGCTTGAAAGTCGAGGCAGTGCAGGGAAAACAGGTTTCCCTGGAATGGACGGAGACATCTGGGGGACTCTGGGAATGGTGGTACGACTCTGAAGTTCCTCTCGCCTTTCCTGTGGAAAGCGACTCCTCTTGAGATGCGACGGGAACGCCGGGAATTCTGTCCCGACCACGCAGGGAAAGGATCCCTATTCTCGAGCTAGGAGGCGGAAGCGGGGATTGCTCTGGATGTGGGTGGCCCTCTCGTGCTTCCTCTCGAGTGGAGACGGGTATGTCGGGGAACTTCTTGAGTTGCAGCAAGGGTGTGAAGAACCCTTTGGAAGTTCCAGAGTTTAGGTGTGATTAGCCTCGAGACGCCTCTAGCGGAAATGGGCCTCATCTCGCCTGGAGGGGAGAACCTCCTGGATTTTCTCGAGTTGCGGCAGGTGCTCTCGAATTGAGACGTTGTCCTCAGGGACCCGCTCTGGAGGCCTCTGGAAATGCCAGTCCCCATGGGAGTTGCTCGGGGACCTCTCGGGATTCCACTCCCTTCGATGCCGGGGACTAAGACATTGTGTGGAGTCGGTTCCGGAACCTGAGGCTTCCTCTCCAGTGCTGAAAAGGATCTTGGGGAACTTCTGGACTCTCCCCAGTGGAGTCAGTCCTCGTCTCGAGTGGGGGCATACAAGTGCGCTTTACTCTCGAGCTGTAGCAGCATTGTAACGCTTCCCTTCGCGTGGATCAAGGGATCTGTGGCTTTCCCTCTAGGCTTTCCCACGAGGCTTTCCCACGAGGCTTTCCCACAGGGCTGTCCCACGTGGCAACGTGGTGTGAGTCGATCCTCTGCTTGAAATTCGAAACAGTGCAGGGAAGACAGGTTTTCCCTGGAATGGACTGAGATATCTGGAGGACTCTGGGAATGGTGGCACAACCCTGGAGTTCCTCACGCCTTTACTGTGGAGAGTGCCTCCTCTTGAGATGCGACAGGAACGCCGGGAATTCTTTCCCGACCACGCAGGGAAAGGAACCCGTCTCTCGAGCAAGGAGGCCGAAACGGGTCTCCTCTGGATGTGGGCGGGACTCTCGTGCTTCATCCTGAGTGGAGTCGGGTATGCCGGGGAACTTCTTGAGTTGTAGCAAGGGTGTGAAGGACCCTTTGGAAGTTCCAGAAGTTAGGTGTGATTAGCCTCTAGACGCCTCAGCGGAAATGGGCCTCATCTCCCCTGGAGGGGAGAACCTCCTGGATTTTCTCGAGTTGTGGCAGGTGCTCTCGACTTAAGACGGGGACCTCAGGGACCTGCTCTGGTGGCCTCAGGAAAGGCCAATCCCATACGAGTTGCTCAGGGGCCTCTCGGGATTCCTCTCCCGTCGATGCGGGGCTTAAGACCATGTGTGGAATCGGTGTCGGAACCTGAGGATTACTCTCCAGTGCTGACATGGATCTTGGGGAACTTCTGGAGCCTACCCAGGGGACTCAGTCCTCGTCTCGAGTTGGCCCATCCACGTGAGATTTGCTCCCGAGCTGAAGCAGCAGTGTCACGCTTCCCTTCGCGTGGATCAAGGGATCTGTGGCTTTCCCCGAGGCTTTCCCACGAGGCTTTCCCACGAGGCCTTTCCCACAGGGCTGTCCCACGTGTCACCGTGTTGTGAGTCCATTCTCGGCTTGAAAGTCGAGGCAGTGCAGGGAAAACAGGTCTCCCTGGAATGGACTGAGACATCTGGGGGACTCTGGGAATGGTGGCACAACCCAGGAGTTCCTCTCGCCTTTCCTGTGGAGAGCGCCTCCCTCTTGAGATGCGACCGGAACCCCGGGAATTCTTTCCCGACCACGCAGGGAAAGGATCCCTCCTCTCGAGCTAGGAGGCGGAAACGGGACTCCTCTGGGATGTGGGCGGGACTCTCTTGCTTCCTCTCGAGTGGAGACGGATATGTCGGGGAACTTCTTGAGTTGTAGCAAGGGTGTGAAGGACCCTTCGGAAGTTCCAGAGTTTAGGTGTGATTAGCCTCGAGACCCCTCAGCGGAAATGGGCCTCATCTCGCCTGGAGGGGAGAACCTCCTGGATTTTCTCGAGTTGTGGCAGGTGCTCTCGAGTTAATGACGGGGACATCAGGGACCCTCTCTGGTGGCCTCAGGAAAGGCCAGACGCCATGCGAGTTGCTCGGGGCCTCTCGGGATTCCTCTCCCGTAGATGCAGTCGCCTAAGACCTTTGTGTGGAGTCGGTGCCGGGAACCTGAGGATTCCTCTCCAGTGCTTACATGGATCTTGGGGTACTTCTGGAGTCTCCCAGGTGAGTCAGTCCTCATATCTATTGGGTCATGCATATGCAATTTCCTCCAGAGCTGTAGCAGCAGTGTCACTCTTTCCTTCGCGTGGATCCAGGAATCTGTGGCTTTCCTTGAGGCTTTCCCACGAGGCTTTCCAGAGCTTCCCACGACGTTTTCCCATGGGCTGTCCACGTACCACCGTGGTGTGAGTCGATCTCGGCTTTGAATGTCGAGGCAGTGCTGGGAAAACTGGTTTCCCTGTTATGGACTGAGCATCTGGGGACTCTGGGAATAGTGTCACGACCCAGGAGTTCCTCTCGCCTTTCTGTGGTGAGAGCCTCCACTTGAGATGCGACGGGATCGCCGGGAATTCTTTCTCGACCACACAGGAAATGAATCCTCCTCTGGAACTATGAAGCGGAAACGGGGCTCCTCTGGATGTGGGTGGGACTCTCGTGCTTCCTCTCGATTGGAAACGGGTATGTCAAGGAACTTCTTGTGTTGCAGCAAGGGTGTTAAGGACCCTTTGGAAGTTCCAGAGGTTAGGTGTGATTAGCATCGAGACGCCTCAGGGAAATGGGCCTCATCTCGCCTGAAGGGGAGAACCTCCTGGATTTTCTCGAGTTCGGCAGTACTGTGGACTTAAGACGGGGACCTCAGGGACCGCCCTGGTGGCCTCAGGAAATGCCAGTCCCCATGCGAATTGCTCGGGGGCCTCTCGGATTCCTGTCCCGTCGATGCCGGGGCTAAGACCTTGTGTGTAGTCGATGCCGGAACCTGAGGATTCCTCTCCAGCCCTGACATGGATCTTGGGGTACTTCTGGAGTCTCCCCAGGGAAGTCAGTCCTCGTCTCGAGTGGGGCATGCTCGTGCGCTTTCCTCCGAGCTGGAGCAGCTGTGTCGCGCTTCCCTTCGTGTGGATCAAGGGATCTGTGGCTTTCCCTCGAGGCTTTCCCACGAGGCTTTCCCACGAGGCTTTCCCACAGGGCTGTCCCACGTGCCACCGTGGTTTGAGTCGATCCTCGGCTTGAAAGTCGAGACAGTGCAGGGAAAACAGGTTTCCCTGGAATGGACTGAGACATGTGGGGGATTCTGGGAATGGTGGCACGACCCTGGAGTTCCTCTCGCCTTTCCTGTGGAGAGCGCCTCCTCTTGAAATGCGCCGGGAACGCCGGGAATTCTTTCCCGACCACGCAGGGAAAGGATCCCTCCTCTGGATCTATCAGGCGGAAACGGGTCTCTCTGGATGTGGGCGGGACTCTCGTGCTTCCTCTCGAGTGGAGTCAGGTATGTTGGGGAACTTCTTGAGTTGCAACAAGGGTGTGAAGGACCTTTGGAAGTTCCAGAGTTTAGGTGTGATTAGCCTCGAGACGCCTCAGCGGAAATGGGCCTCATCTCGCCTGGAGGGGAGAACCTCCTGGATTTTCTCGAGTTGCGGCAGGTGCTCTCGACTTGAGACGTTGTCCTCAGGGACCCGCTCTGGAGGCCTCTGGAAATGGCCAGTCCCATGGGAGTTGCTCGGGGACCTCTCGGGATCCTCTCCCGTCGATGCCGGGCCTAAGACATTGTGTGGAGTCGGTTCCGTAACCTGAGGATTCCTCTCCAGTGCTGAAAAAGATCTTGGGGAACTTCTGGACTCTCCCAGTGGAGTCAGTCCTCGTCTCGAGTGGGGGGCATACAAGTGCGCTTTACTCTCGAGCTGTAGCAGATTGTAACGCTTCCTTCGCGTGGATCAAGGGATCTGTGGCTTTCCCTCAAGGCTTTCCCACGAGGCTTTCCCACAGGGCTGTCCCACGTGCAACTGTTGTGAGTCGATCCTCTGCTTGAAAGTCGAAACAGTGCAGGGAAAACAGGTTTCCTGGAATGGACTGAGAATCTGGAGGACTCTGGGAATGGTGGCACAACCCTGGAGTTCCTCACGCCTTTCCTGTGGAGAGTGCCTCCTCTTGAGATGCGACAGGAACGCCGGGAATTCTTTCCGGACCACGCAGGGAAAGGAACCCGTCTCTCGAGCAAGGAGGCGAAACGGGTCTCCTCTGGATGTGGGCGGGACTCTCGTGCTTCATCCTGAGTGGAGTCGGGTATGCCGGGGAACTTCTTGAGTTGTAGCAAGGGTGTGAAGGACCCTTTGGAAGTTCCAGAAGTTAGGTGTGATTAGCCTCTAGACGCCTCAGCGGAAATGGGCCTCATCTCCCCTGGAGGGGAGAACCTCCTGGATTTTCTCGAGTTGTGGCAGGTGCTCTCACTTACGACGGGGACCTCAGGGACCTGCTCTGGTGGCTCAGGAAAGGCCAATCCCCATGCGAGTTGCTCGGGGGCCTCTCGGGATTCCTCTCCCGTCGATGCCGGGGCTTAAGACCATGTGTGGAATCGGTGTCGGAACCTGAGGATTCTCTCAGTGCTGACATGGACTTGGGGAACTTCTGGAGTCTCCCAGGGGACTCAGTCCTCGTCTCGAGTTGGCGGCATCGTGAGATTTGCTCCCGAGCTGAAGCAGCAGTGTCACGCTTCCCTTCGCGTGGATCAAGGGATCTGTGGCTTTCCCCCGAGGCTTTCCCACAGGGCTGTCCCACGTACCACCGTGGTGTGAGTCGATTCTCGGCTTGAAAGTCGAGGGCAGTGCAGGGAAAACAGGTTTCCCCTTGAATGGACTGAGACATCTGGGGGACTCTGGAATGGTGGCACGACCCAGGAGTTCCTCTCGCCTTTCCTGTGGAGAGCGGCCTCCTCTGAGATGCGACGGGAACGCCGGGAATTCTTTCCCGAACACAGGGAAAGGATCCCTCCTCTCGAGCTAGGAGGCGGAAACGGGCTCCTCTGGATGTGGGCGGGACTCTCGTGCTTCCTCTCGAGTGGAGACGGGTATGTCGGGAACTTGTTGAGTTGCAGCAAGGGTGTGAAGGACCCTTTGGAAGTTCCAGAGGTTAGGTGTGATTAGCCTCGAGACCTCAGCGGAAATGGGCTCATCTCGCCTGGAGGGGAGAACCTCCTGGATTTTCTCGAGTTGTGGGCAGGTGCTCTCGAGTTAATGACGGGCATCAGGGACCTCTCTGGTGGCCTC
>NW_017191449.1:0-10774 GCF_001704415.2 Capra hircus
ATAAGAAACAGGATGATTATGAAAGCAAAGCCAACAATCATGGATAGGCCATGGAAGCCCGTGGCTGTCACGAGTGTTGACTTGTATCCTTCATCTGAGGTTGTTAAAAGTGCGTGTGGTAAAATCCAGAGGTTTGCAGCAGTGGTAACCTCCTGAGCAGACTGAAATCCAAAGGGTTTCCAGAATATCCTGACGATTTCCATCTACTAGGCTGTGGTGAGCTCAAGCAATACATACTCCAGAGGACAGAAGACAGACGTCTACTGCACTTAGGGAGAAAGGGAATGTTGCTGCTCGGCCTAGTACAAGTGTAGAAGCAACACCTCGGTGATTCGATCTTTAAAGACTCCATACATATGAGAAAGACTGGTATGAATAATCCTTCAGAAGCGCCTTCTCAGACCTCCTCCCATCATAAGCACAAGCATAATGAAAAACACTCGAGTTTTTCAATGGGCTCACGCAAAATTAGACTCACTTATGACTTGGCTTTGAGAAAGAGTTGAACTACTCATTGTTTAAGAGAAATGACCCTTTCTTCTCTGAAGACTTGTGAATCATTCATAGGGTGTGGTGAATAAACTACTTAAGGATCTAATCCATAAAAATGCGATAGGCTAAGCACAGAGATGTTTTTCTCCCTTTCTCAAAGGATGGAACATTTTGTATTTGCACTGACTTTATGTCTTGACTTCATGTACAATTAGATATTGATTTTTTTAGTTGACATACAATAGGACTAAAAATATCGATATAATACTGATAACTCATGTTGGTATGTGTGGTTGTCACATAGGATTCACAGGAGATTTAGATTCACAGTTGTCAACGTAAAGGATGAATGCTATTTAGCTTCTTCGTGACTCTAGACCACGAATGAAGAGTTTTCCTCAACATATTTCACTGAGGGAAATACAAGGATGATAGGCATAATACTATGCTTCGACTCACGGATATCGAAGCATTGTTCACAATACAGATCTGATTTTCGAAATCAGGGTTCTTTCAGTGTCCTTGAACAGCATTTGTTTTTCTGGATACAGAAGAAAAAACTCATGAGTATCAAACTGGTTCCCAGAAAACATGTGTATGAATTGTTATCTTCCTGAACCAGGGATCAAACCCACATCACTTCCACCTCCTGCACTGGTAGGCAGAGTATTTCTTGATCAACTGCGCCACCTGGGAATCGACATACATTTCAAGGACCACTGCCATCAGCTTCTACTGTTCATGACCAAACTAGGAGAAACAACATTGGAAGAAGGACTCATAAGGGTACTCATAGGAAGTACTCATAAGTCAAGGAACCGTTCTACTGGGTCCTCTCGTTATTACTGGGACAAGTCAGTTCCTCCGATGATGATGGGTATAACTGAAAAATTATTACAAATGCATGGGATGCGATGTCTACATGATAAATGTGTTCCTCTTATACTATTGCTTCAGGGATGTCTACTTCCGCATGAACGACTGCACTACAAGGGATGCCTGCTATTCCAGCTCAAGCAACAGATAGTCAAGTGCAGATCATTGTCCTTTGTTGAAAATAATCAGCAGTTTGTCAACATAGGGAACATGCCGGAGGAACCCTTGGGATGGAACTCTAAAAACAGGTTGGGCCCTCTTTTTGCCAGGCCCTGCGATAAAATACAAATCAGAAAAAGAAAAATAGCATCGGTTTTGTCAGGACTTCCTCATCTTTTCTTTCTCGGTAGCAGGAAGCAGACATTGAGGCCAGAGGACTGCAGGATTTCATTGTGAACTAACGTTGGGTGGGGTGGAGGCTCATCACTCTAGTAAGAATGTGGCTCACTAAAACGGAATTTCATTCACTTCATGGACATAGAGTTCTAGAATCCTTCATTAAGGAATTCAAGAAGCTATATTTCCTTACACCTTCACAATCTCTTGGTTTACAAGAATGTCAATTGCTAGTCCAGCACTTATACAATGAGTGTTACAGGTAGTATGAGTGTATAAATGATGACGAGCAATGACAGGAAGTTTATTTATTCTCTGTTTGAATTCTTGAGTTTTTATATAATTTTTTATAATATCCTTACAGATGTAAATATTTTAGTGACATGTATAAATACACGTTGAGTAGTGCTATGATAACTCATAGTGTTGCCACAATAAATATCATGGTTATTATGTGCTTTTCATATATTCCTTTGGAGATTCTCTTGCATTACACATCATCATAAGATATTTAATAGTTTCCTAAACTGTACAGTAGGTCCTTGTGGCTTCTTTTATATATGGTAATGTATTTGTTAATAATTCAAACAAAAAACTGGTACACAAATATTCATAGTGACATTCACAATAGCTCAAAGGTAGAACTCATTCAAGTGTCCGTTGGTGGGAGACTGAATATGCAACGCAAGGTATATTCAGAAGCTTGAACGGTATTCCACCATACAAAAAAGTACATTAAATGGTGCTGCCACTCTGCAAGACATTACACAAATGACTCCAAAACGAACACGTGGAAGAAATACATAGTTCGATTCCAATTCATGCTATGTACCCAAAAGGATTGGGAAAGGGGGCTGAAAAAAATGGATACTCCTTCCGTCATACTCACAACAGCATGATTCACACTGGCAAACAAACAGAAGCAATCGAAGTGTCCATGGCAGCCAATTCCATAAACAAACTGTG
Source organism: Capra hircus (assembly GCF_001704415.2). Lineage (NCBI taxonomy): Eukaryota > Metazoa > Chordata > Mammalia > Artiodactyla > Bovidae > Capra > Capra hircus. Next base: position 2,671 of record NW_017191449.1, read on the forward strand.
GTATACACACAATGGAATCTGATTCGGCCCTTCAAAGTCAGTAATTCTGACAATGCGACAATGTGGACAAACCTTATGGTCATTAGATTAAGTGAAATAAACCAGACCAAAAAAAGACAAACGTTCTGTGATTCCGCTCATATGAGATATCCAAACAAGTCAAATCTGTCAGAAATAGCAGAAAGTGATTCCGACCGATCGAAAAGAGTTCATGTTTCATGGACCTCAGTTTCCCTTGGAAAAACTGACTTCCCATCATATCTCCAAAACCAATTAGACAAATAACTGGAAGCTATATCCAGTCAAATGAATGTAGACATAATGTTACAGTGTACACCAAACTCACTCAAACTTCTCAACAGACAAAAGGCAAAACTGTATCTGTGGCACCTCAGCTTAGCTTAAAACTGTATCTACGGTACCTCACTTCTGCTTATAAAATTTAACAACAACAACAACACACTAAAGGCTATCCAAAAAAGGATAGAAAACACATATAACATCAACTTTAAAAAATTAGAAATTGAAACGGTGAAAAACCTTATTCACAAAACTTAAACACAAGCCACAGGAAACTATATTTATAAAATAGATATCTGATAAAGGATTGTTCTCCAAATATACCAAAAAATCTAGAACAATCTCATAAAATATGTATACACCTAAACACCTGGCCTACAAAAATATAAAGATAGTAAATAAGCCTATCAAAAAGACTCAAAACCACATAGCATTAGGAAATGACAAACTAAAATAACAGTGAGGTAGCACTGCACACCTATTAGATCCAGTCAACTCAAGAAAAGGGGGTAGGGCACAGCTTCTCCGGTGGCTCAGTGGTAAAGAATCTGCCTGACAATGCAAGACACTCTAGTTCGATCCCTTACCCCAGAAGATCCCACAAGCCACAGAGAAACATAGCTGGATTTTTCCACAGCTAAACAAGGCTCACCTGTGACCTGAATCCTTCATGTCCAGCACTTACTAAACAGCTTTGAAAACATGTCCAGACAAAAAAGGATCGCATGATTATATACAACAGCTCGACTTGTAATCACTACAAACTTTCAAATATCAGGATGTCTTCAGTAGATGACAGTGTAAACAAATGGGGATACATGCAAAGTGAAGGGGAGCAAATGCTACCACAAAATATACCACCTCAGCATGAGGATTAGTTGGACCCAATTAACTTTTCTTTTTTTAGAGGACACATGATCATCTCTGAAACCCAAGTTCAAGACAGCTCTTCTGTGAGTCACATTTACCAGAGAAATCTCATTTCAAAGGAATCCTCTCTATATGCCAGATAGAAGGATGAGACACAGTCTTTTGAAACTCTTTTTTCTTTTCTATCGATAGGGAAAGCTAAGCCGTAAATCTGCACAGCCACCATACCCTTCCTTTCCTTTGGTTGTATTTTTTTAAATATTTGTTTCTGTTTTCATTTGGCTGCGCCAGGTCAACCTTCATTGAGGCAAGCCAGATATTTAGCTACAGCATGCAAATTCTCTGTTGTGGCATGGGAGATCTAGTTCTTGGATCAGGAAATGAACCTGGGCCTCCTTCTTTGGGAGTGTCCAGTCTCAGCCACTGGACCACCAGGAAGTGCCTGTTTTGTTTTCAGATGAAGATGGAATCTAAGGTGATATCTTGGGCCATTTCAGTCACTGACTCAGTTTCCTGAGTTTGTCCAAAGCACGCACAAGGTGCACATTATTAAACTGGTTTGCAAAACAAGAAAAGGTTGTCTGCTACAACACTGTATGCTTACAAATATCTAAATGGTAAATGGCATAGTATTGATTTTTCATTACTATGGGGGGAGAAAGAATGCAGGATTCATACATGTTACAACACGAATAAATATTCAAACCATCTTCAGTGAAAAAAAAAATCCACATAGAAAAGGCCACCCAGAACCCTTATTCACCATGTCTGCTTTCAATCCATCAAGTTTGTCCAAATAACTGAAAATCTCAGTAACACTCTAAATAAAGAAAAAAGGATGAAGATGGAAACAAAAGATATATTCATACACTTGAACATTGCAAAGTGGAAGTGGGGCGGTGGATTACATTATAACGTAGATACCATATGATTTCCTGATTTTGGAGATTATGTGCTGGTTCTGCAGAAGGTACCCATTTTGGATAAAACACATAGAGTCTTTTAGATGATGTGGCAAATGCTAGCACTTGTTCCCATTGCTAGGCATTTTCTGTACATTTTAAATGACTGGAAAGTATACTAGGTTTCAAAACAACCATGTCAATACCACAAAAGAAATTTAGAGTAGACAGGCAGGAAGCTTTCTGATACAGGCCAAGACTTACCCAGACGAAGTTCAAGGGAAGCTGCGATGCTCACTGCCCTTGAAGGAGTCCACGTGGAATGAAGAAGTACTGTGGGAAGTCTCTTAGTAACCACCATGTCTTGGGTCCTCTGGATGACCTACTGCAGGAGAAACAGATGTTACAGATAAAACGTTCCACATCACTTCACAAAATGTTGTTAGACTACTTTCAGTAAAGCTGAATCATTTGGGATCAATTTACAATCATATAATAGACTACCATTTACAGTCCAAAAATCACTTGCATTTCTAGACACTCATAACAATCAGAAAAAAAAAATTAAGAAACTCCCACTTAAATAAAACATCTAGCAACAAACTTAATCAAGAACATAAAAGACCAGTAGTCAGAAAACTAGAAAGCACTGATAAAGAAACCAAAGAAAACACAAATACACAGAAAACTATTCCACGCTCATGCACTGGAACAATGAGGAATTAAAAGGTCCATTCCAACCAAAGTCATCAACAAATACACGGACTGCAATCACAAAATAACATTCAATGGCATTTTTCACAGAAATAGAAATATTCCTCATATTAGACTGCTACTGTTGACCAGGACCTTAAACGGCCAAAAAGACTCTGAGAAAGAGGAACACAGCTGGAGGCATCTTCCTAACCCTCTTCAAACTACATCACGGAGCTGTAGTGACCACCACAGTGAGGAACTGGCAGGAACACAGACACATGGACTCCAGGAGAGAATAGAGAGCCCAGAAACGAACCCACATGTACATGGTCAGTTCCTGAAAATCAAACCAGGAACGAGCGAAGAGGAAAGGACAGTCTTCTCAAGAAACAGTGACAGGAAAACGGCCACCTACACGGAAGAACATCAGTGTTCATCCTCTACATCATCTAACGCAAATCGAACTGAAAACCCACCGCTTTGCACACGGAGCTCTTTCCCCCTGAGTCCTCCGAGATGGACCTCCAGTCAGCCCTCAGCTGGACACAGGAAACGTCTACTCCGTCCTCATTTTTCGCTCTTGCAGCGCCTCCCTGCTGGTGGGCACTGAGGCAACCCTGCTCCTCTCAGCCTGGATGCAGCCCTGTTATCCAGAAGCCTGAGCCCTGATGGTCCTGAGGAGACAAAGCTCCCGCCAGCTGCTCACGGGGCAGAGCCTAAAGGCAAAGCGTCCTGCGCCCGCGGGTCAGAGGGGGCTTTGGCGCCCCCCTGCGGGCCACAGGAGAAGAGCGGGCAGCCCGGCGCTCACAGACCTCAGAGGGCTCACCCAGAAGCAGCTCTGCTGCGAGCACTCAGACTGGAAGCCCAAACTGAAATGGAGCAGAATAGCTCCATGACCCTCCGCAAAACATGGCTAAGGAACAATCAGAGCCTGTATGGAATGCAGCCATAAAAAGGAACACATGTGAGTTTGTTCTAATAAAGGGGAGGGAAGTCAGTCAAAGAGAGAAAAACATGGAATCTAGAAGGATGGTACTGACGAGTCTGTTCACAGAGCAGCAATGGAGGTGCAGACATAGAGAACAGACTTACAGACGAGGGTGGGGAACAAGAGGGAGAGGGTGAGATGAATGGAGAGAGCAGCATGGATGCAGGTACACCAACCTTTGTAAATAGACAACCAATGGGAATTTGCTGTATGATTCAGGGAACTCAAACTGGGGCTCAGTAGTAACCTAGAGAGGTGGGAATGCGTGCGAGGTGGGAGGGAGATTCCAGAGCAAGAGGACATAGGTACACCTATGGTCAATTCATGTGGATGTATGACAAATCAAACCAATATTGTAAAGCAATGATCAATCAACTAAAAAGAAATAACTGTTTAAAAAAATATGAACATACACACAAACTTTGCAACAAGGTAACTCCATTTTAAAAACTATTGAAATTTTAGAAAACTACAAACGTTCTACATGACCTTCGGTCTGGTGATCAGGTCTAACATACACAAAACAAGCCAACTTACCCAATTATGAATACAAATGAGTTAACACATTGCCTTTTATCATTTCATACATTTACCCTGTGGAGGACCTTACTCGAGAGAACCAAAAAGAAACTGCTAAATGAACCACGGACCACCCACCCTGGCCAGGCAACAGAGAAAAGAAAACACTTGCAGGAGTCATCTCACAACAGGAGGTCCTGGGAAGGAACAAGGAACGAACAAGCTACCACCAACCAGAATTCTGGAGAGGTCAGGAGATGGGAGGCTCCAGTTCAGAGGTCCTACCAACCTCCCAGGATGCACTTCGCTGGAATCCATCTCGGCTGAGTGATGCGTGTGCCCCCAAGAAGGATCCCAATTCAGAATGCCTGGCAAGAGACAAACCAGAAATGAACCCGATGACCATAAAACCTGAGAGTGCGAGCCACGTGACAGAGTGGTTCTCTCCGTTTCCCTCACCCTCCTGCCCTCCACCCCGGCAGCCCTTCCCAATGAAGCCTCTCGCTTGGACAGCACTCCTCTCCTCAGACAACTCATTGCCCAGTGTCAGACAAGAACTCACTCTCAAGCCCTGGAAGGGAACCCCCTTCCTTCATCAAAAGCAATATCCAGGAGAAAAGAGCTTCAAAACGCTATCTTGCAGAGAAGGAAATCAGACAAGGCAATGGCAGCCCGCTCCAGTACCATTGCCTGGAGAATCCCACGGACAGAGGAGCCTGGTAGGCTGCAACCCCGGGGTCACTAAGAGTCGGACACGACTTCACTGAGTGACTTCACTTTCACTTTTCACTTTCATGTACTGGAGGAGGACATGGCAACCCACTCCAGTGTTCTTGCCTGGAGAATCCCAGGGACAGAGGAGCCTGGTAGGCTGCTGTCTATGGGTCGCGCAGAGTCAGGCACGACTGAAGCGACGTGGCAGCAGCAGCAGAGAAGGAAATGGCACCACCTGCAGTACTCTGGTCTCAGAAATCCTAGGGACAGAGGAGCTTGGTGGGCTACAGTCCAAAAGCAGGGCATTTCTGACGGGAGGAAACAGTCCCAGGGAAGCTGAGCTGCTCACCAAAGGCCCCAGAGCTTTGGATAGCACACCAGAGCTGTGGCTGAGGATTCCCAGCTGCCATGCCTCTTGATCCTGGCCTCTTTCACTAGATACGTGTGTGGAAAACTAGAATCTCAAATATGCCCTGGTGGTTCCATAGTCAAGAATCCACCTGCCAGTGCTGGAGATGCATGTGCGATCCCTAGGATGGGAAGATGCCACATCCTATGGAGCCCGTGTGCCACAACTGCCGAGCCTGTGCTCTAGATCCTGGAAGCCACGATGCCGAGTTCACATGCCGCAGCCACTGAAGCCCGTGAGCCTGTGCCCCTCAACAAGAGGACACACTGCAGTGAGAAGCCTGCAAACCACTCGTTATGGCCCATGCTCACCAAAACTAGAGAAAAGCCCACACACAAAGATGCAACACAGCCAACAATCAATACAACTCTTTTCCTAAACAAATGCACATCTGACAAAGAAACTGTACTCGAATTGTCCAAGAACACTAGAGCAAACAAGCCCATTCATAATTGGTAACGACTGAAATAGACACCTGGCCACTGAGGGTATACTGATAGTAAACTATCATACAAAAACATACTCAAGATACTGGTGCGATGCACGCAGAGCCCCCTTTGAAAGACAATCTGACAGTTTTTTTTTTTTTCAGTAACCACGTGGGACAAGCACTGAATTCTGTGTATGACAAGCGGTGGAAGCCAGGTATCTTACCATTGGAAGGCAAAGTTCCAGATAAACAAAAGGAAACGTTACAATGTCCATGTCGTGGTGGATCAGGTTGGAGACATCATCACAAATTACCTTTAACTGAATATGTTCAAAGGTGAGCTGGAATACATGGAGATATATCTCCATGTATTGTCAGCTGAGCATATTGAGCTCCTACATGTATGTTTTAAATATCATTCTCTAATAAAAGGGAACAGGAAACATCTCCGATGGCCTGGTGGTAAAGAAGCTGCCTACCGATGCAGGGAACACGGGTTCAATTCCTGTGTAGAAGATTCCACACGCCCAGGGGCAATGAAGCCCTTGAACAACTCTTGACGTTTGCATGCTCCAGAGCCCAAGTTCTGCACACAGAGAAAGCACTGCAATGAGAAGCCATGGCACAGCAACTAGAAGGTAGCCTCTGCTCACTACAACTAGACAAAGGAGCAATAAAGACCCAGCACAGTCAAAAATAATGTCATGTTAAAAAAAGGACAGTTCTTTGAAGAAATGACTGAGACTAGGGGTGCGACTGTAAATATATGAGCCAGGGTCATCTTCAATTATGAGAAATTAAAGAAACTAAAGACAACTATCAAGCTGTCCAAACGGATACAAATGAATGACGACACAGTGTTATCTGTATACACCAGCAAATAACAATCTGAAAGGGAATTGAAACAAACAATTCCCCTTCAATCACGTCAACATTAATAAAAGACTTTGCTATGGATGGAATGAGGATGACAAGACTGGCACACTGGAAATGATACATGATTGCTGAAAAATACCCTCAAGCCATGGACAGAGACTCCATAGCGATGACAAGACTTCAGTTGGCAATACCGTGGAATGCATCTGCCATCTGAAATGAAGATTCAATATGAATTACAAAAGGCTGAAAGGTGGCTGCTAAACCACAAAAGATGCCAGCATTCTTGGCCTCCCAGAGGAGAATTCAATCCAGGGCAAGTGACGAAGCTTGATGGCTCAGAGGTTTTCTGTGAAAAAGTTTGATTCAAGTAGAAAAGAGATCGAGAGAGTGCTGACGTAGACATTCAAAGGGGGAAGAAAGAGTACCCCCTGCTAGTCTTTAGCCAGATGTTATACAGCCACTAGCAGTCTGCTAAGGAAAGAAAGACAATGTCTCAGAGAATGGCACCAGGCCCCTCACCCACAGCATGCATTGAGATCACATTGGCAGCAGATGAGTCATCCCAGGCCAGAAAATGATGGACATGAATCTTGAAGAAAGGCAGATTTCCAAGCAAATATATAGTTTCATTCACAGAGGTTAAGAGAACCAGGTATGAGTAAGACAAACCGGTTTGTCGAGTCGTTTCTGAGCCCTTAGGGGGAACTGACCTGAAGACATTAACATACCTTAAGACAAACATTTCCATAAGAACAATGCATTGCTTAGTTCAAGGTTTGAGAAAAGTTAAATTCAGGTGGAGCCAGGAGTTGTCATGGCAACACAGAATTTTCAGAGAAACCTTCTTTTACATTTGTATCAAGATGGAGAAAAAAAAACCGCAGCCTCTTTGGTCTCCTCCTGCCTCTTAAGAGAGAGAAAAAAACGTCTGACACTTGCAGTTTATTTTCTCTGTCTGGAGACCCCTGGCCTTCCTGCCTGTTATCCTCTCCAGGCCTGTAGGAAGCAATACACTCGGCTGCTTGGGAAAAGCGCGCGGGGTCTGAGCTGTATGCAAAGGGTGAAGCGGTAAAACCCTCGGCCCAAAGGCGAGGCTTTTCTGCGATCGCCATTTCAGTCGGCTCCGAGACTGCAAACAAAGGGCAGAAGACATGGTTCCCTGCTCCGCCGAGTCCGAGTTCCCTTACCTGTGGTCCACAGCCCTGCGCTCTGCTCGCTGGATGCCAATCGACGGGGACCCAGGAGCCCACGAAAACGAGCAGTCCCAGCTGCAATGGCGAGCCCTGAGAGCACAACTGCGGGACCCCTGGCCCCGAGGCGCGCCATGTTCACCCGCCCAGACCCGCTCCGTGAGCCGCGCCCCTGACCAGCCGCCCAGGCTCGCCCCGCCCCGACGC
>NW_017191450.1:0-10774 GCF_001704415.2 Capra hircus
TCAAAGCAACTTCCAAGTGAGTCAGCTCTTCACATCAAGTGGCCAAAGTATTGGAGTTTCAGGTTCAGTATTAGTCCTTCCAATCTATATTCAGACCTGATTTCCTTTAGGATGGAGTGGTTGCGTCTCCTTGTAGTCTAAGCGACCTACAAGCATCTTCTCCAACACCACAGTTCAAAAGCATCCAATTTTCAGCTGTCACTTTCTTTATAGTACATCTTTCATATCCATCCATGACATATGGAAAAACCATAGCCTTGACTGGATGGATCTTTGTTGGCAAAGCAACGTCTCGGCTTTTTAATATGCTGTCTAGTTTGGTCATCACTTTTCTTCCAAGTCATAAATATGTTTTAAGTTCATGGAGGCAGCCATCACCTGCAGTGATTTCCAAGCCCCCCAAAATAGTCTGCTGCTGTTTCCAATGTTTTCCCATCTATTTGCCATGAAGTGATGAGACTGGATGCAATGATTTTAGTTTTCTGAATGCTGAGCTTTAAGCTAACTTTTTCACTCTCCTCTTTCACTTTCATCAGGAGACTCTTTAGTTCTTCTTCACTTTCTGCCATAAGGGTGGTGTCATCTGCATATCTGAGATTATTGATATTTCTCCCAGCAATCTGGATTCCAGCGTGTGCTTCCTCCAGCCCAGTGTTCTCATGATGTACTCTGCATATAAGTTAAATAAGCAGGTGACAATACACTGCCTTGACATATTCCTTTTCCTATTTAGAACCAGTCTGTTGTTCCATGTCCAGTTCGAACTGTTTCTTCCTGACCTGCATACAGGTTTCTCAAGAGACAGGTCAGGTGGTCTGGTATTCCCATCTCTTTCAGAATTTTTCCCAGTTTATTGTGATCCACACAGTCAAAGGCTTTGGCATAGTCAATAAAGCAGAAATAGATGTCTTTTTTTCTGAACTCTCTTGCTTTTTCAATGATCCAGTGGATGTTGGCAGTTTGATCTCTGGTTTCTCTGCATGTTTTAAATCCCTCTTGAACATTTGGAAGTTCACAGTTCATGTGAACTTTGGAGAATTTTGAGCATTACTTTACTAGTGTGTGAGATGAGTGCAATTGTGCAGCAGCTTGAATATTCTTTGTCATTGCCTTTCTTTGGGATTGGAATGAAAACTGACCTAATGACTAGATGTTTTCAATTGCATATGCTGAAAGAACTGGCTGTGCAGTTTTGAAGAAAAAAAAAAATCATTTTAACCCATTTTCTCTGAAGTGCAAGGCATATCATGGCCATCCCTGAATCATAAAGTCACCTTTTCTTTATGTAGTCATAGTTTCATGCCTAAATTATAGGCCAACTCATGCTCAAATTGACTCTGATGTCAGGGGCAGATCAACTAATAAAAAGCTTGGATTGTCCCTCTGGAGGAAAGTGAGATCTTTTGTCCCACGAGAAGAATCTGAAGGGTTAAGGGAACTTGCAAGAGTGGGGAAAGCTTAGTCCATCCTACATGTACCAAAATCTTAAATAAGGCTTATTTACTTTACCGAAGTAAAAAAAACAGATGATGAAAACAATTATAAATCAATGAAAGGTAAAGAAATCCATAGTCTGTTATCAAAAATTGCATTCTAAGAAAACTTTGTTCTCTTAACCTAGAGAGGAGACTAAATTCCATCTGGTACCAGCTTACCAGAAGACAAACAAACAAATTTATCGGTAAGCTTAAAAAAATGTATATTCCATATATCTTGAAGTAGCAGTATTTCTGCAAAGGCATCAGTGTGAAATCATAGAAGACATGGTTAAAACCTGATTAAATAGAAATTGACAATGTAATCTGGTCACTGCTGCGACTTGAAATGCTTTAATATGATAACTGGAATTATAACTGACAGCATTTGACCAGGACATATCAGATTTTCACGGATGTCAGATAATTTCTAGGATATCTATATTAGGAACTGAAGGAATCTTTGAACCTAGGAAAGAAAACAACAGTCTCAAAGGCCCTTGCTGAATATCTATCAGCAAGGAATGTCTTTGCAAGGATCGCAAAATGAAGGGAAATTACACCGACCTGCCTCTGCAACTTCGGTCCTCTGAGCAGATCTGGAGGTCTCCCTTTGTATAAGCTAACCTGTTCCTTCCAAATAGAGGTTTGCAACACAAAACAAGTGGCCGCCTATTCTTCCTCGAAGGAGGATCTCTTTCCCCACATCCTGCGAACTCCTTTTCCCAGCCTCCAGGAAAAGCGCTTCTTGCAGTTCCTTTCAGAAAATCCTATGGACGGAGAAGCCTGGTAGGCTGCAGTCCGTGGGGTCGCTGAGGGTCGGACGCGACTGAGCGACTGCACTTTCATTTTCACTTTCATGCATTGGAGAAGGCAATGGCAACCCACTTACTGTTCTTGCCTGGAGAATCCCAGGGACGGGGGAGCCTAGTGGGCTACCGTCTATGGCGTCGCACAGAGTCGAACACGACTGAAGCAACTTAGCAGCAGCAGCAGCAGCAGTTCCTTTCTTAGGGCAGTTATCCCTGAGATTGGGACCTGGAAAGGCAGAGCCACCTCCACACACACGTCTTTTCTGTCCCCTTTCCTCTGGAGGAGAGCTCTAGTGAGCCTAGGTCTGTCAGGAAAATTCTTGGCTTTGACGGGATCACACCCGGTGTGTGAACCTGCATACCCGACCTAGGGGCCACAGGGCACCTGTTTTGCTCGAGTGGGTCCTGGAGGGGTGCAGCATAGCAAGAGCTTAAAAATCCATCCAATTTGTCTTTTTTTTTTTTTTTACCTCGGAGAGAACGAGTTTGCTCCACCTCCACCCTTTGGCAGTGTGGAGGGAAGAGGGCACCACCCTCTCCCAAAGGGGACATAGGGCCTACCAGGAGAGAAAGGCCCCTTGAGAAGCTGAGCCCAGGTAGGCAGCCAGTGATGTCAAGCACACTCCCGCTGCTTGCTTCTTCATGGGCACTCCCATGATCTGCTAGGAATGTCTTTGCAAGGATCTCAAAGGGAAGGGGAGATACATGGCCCTGTCTCTGGAACTTCAGTCCTCTGAGCAGATCTGGAAGTCTTGAGTTGTATAAGCAAACCTGTTCCTTCCAAATAGAGGCTTGCAAACACACCCCGGTGGTTGCCTCTTCTTCCCCGAAGAAGTCTTTCTTTCCCCACATGCTGCGAACTCCCTGTCCCAACCTCCAAGAATAGCGCTTCTTGCCATTCCTTTCTTAGAGGCAGTTATCCCTGAGCTTGGGGCCGTAGGGAGTAGCCCCACACTCACAGGGAAAGGCAAAGACTCCTCCATACATCTCCTCTATCCCCTTTGCTCTGGAGGAGAGCTCTAGTGAGCCTAGGTCTTTCAGGAAAATTCTTGGCTTGGACAGGATCTCACCCTGTTTGTGAACCTGCATATCCAACCAGGGGCCACAGAGCACCTGTTTCAGTAAAGTGGGCCCTGAAAGGGTGCAGCCTAGCAAGAGCTTGAAAATCCATTCAATTGCTGTTTTTGTACCTCTGACAGAGCGAGCTTGGCTCCACCCTTTGGCAGTGAGGAGAAAAGAGGCATGACACCCTCCCCAAGGGGACATGGGGCCTATTCGAGAGGAAAGGCCCCTTGTGGAGATGAGGCCAGGAAGGCACACAGTCGTGTCAAACACACTCCCACTGCTTGCTTCTTCAGGGGCACACCCGCTATCAGCTAGGAATGTCTTTGCAATGATCACAAAGGGAAGGGGAGATACAGGGCCCTGCTTCAGGACCTCCGGTGCTCTGACAATCTCGAGGTCTCCCGTTGTTGGTCAAGGTCAAGGTCAAGTCAAGGTCAAGGTCAAGTTCAAGATCAAGTTGAAGTTCAAGGTCAAGGTCAAATTCAAGTTGAAGTTCAAGTCAAGGTCAGTTCAAGTTCAAGGTCAAGGTCAAAGTTCAAGTCAAGTTCAAGTTCAAGTTTCAAGTTCAAGTTCAAGTTGAAGTTCAAGTTCAAGTTGAAGTTCAAGGTCAAGGTCAAGGTCAAGTCAAGTTCAAGTCAAGTTCAAGTTCAAAGTTCAAGTTCAAAAGTTCAAGGTCAAGTTCAAGGTCAAGTTCAAGTTCAAGTTCAAGTTCAAGTTCAAGTTCAAGTTCAAGTTGAAGTTCAAGTTCAAGGTGAAGGTCAAGTTCAAGTTCAAGGTCAAGGTCAAGGTTCAAGTTCAAGTCAAGGTCAAGTCAAGTTCAAGTTCAAGTTCAAGTTCAAGGCAGGGCAAGGCCAAGCCCAAGACCAAGGGCAAGGGCAAGGCACAAGGCAAGGCAAGGCCAGGCCAAGGCAAAGCCAAGGCCACCAAAGCGAAGCCCAAACTCCGTAATGCCTGACAAAAGGCAGAAGCCACTAGGCCCCTGTGCAGAGGAAGCCACTGAAGGCAGCAAGGCCACAGAGCTCCCCGACTCCCATTCCCACAGGAAGATGTGAGGATAAAGGGCCTCATCCCAGCAAAGCACCGCTCCCACCACCCCGCAACCCCGGCCCCCGCCCCCCGCAGCACGCACCCTGAAACAACACTGCCTTCCCAGAAAAGAGAACGGAGAAGCCATGTGTGTGCCAAAGGAGCAAGATGAACGAACGATGCCATGCCTCCAACTTTGGCACACCTGACGCCTCGGAACCCGGAATTAGGGGGTCAACACATTGGCCGAGAGCCCTTGCCCAGGCCACCCGCAAATCCCCTGAGATGTGATCCGACCACAGGGACCGAGGGCAAACGTACCGCTTGAGGTGCTGGAGGAGCCAGACGAAGCCATGGTGGAGAGGCACACGGGCACGCTGCAGACTGCTGGCGAGTGGGCGGGACCAGCAGCTTAGGACTCTGGAGAACGGGAGGCGTCTCCGCCACCATTGACGTCAATAGGGTTTGGGTGGGTAGATGGAGGGGGCTGCCCCTGGCCTCGTTCCAAGCAGAGACCCTGGACGGAGTCCCGTGAGCGAGTGGGCTTTTCCCGGGCACAGCTGTGCCCTGGACCGCCACGATCCCCGTTGGGGTGGGCGGGCAGTTCGCGCGCTTTGGTTTGTGGCCCTCCCTCGCAGCGGGGGGTGGGATCAACCCCGGGTGGATCAATCAGGGGCCCTCAGCAGTGCCAAGGGAGCTTACCGCCCAGGAAACGCCCCAAGGTCCCTTTGAATTGGCCACCAACGCCCCCTTTCCCAGCCTGCCTTTCTCTGGGATTTTCTTGCCTTTTCACATTCCACAGGTCCCTGGGCCTCGACTGTCCCCCGCTGGCTCCTCCGAGGCATTCCGGGACACCAGACGCTCTCTCCAGCGCCTCCACCTAGATCCCTCGCTGTCCTCGCCTCCGTTTCCCCCATGCCCCTCCGCAACTCCTCCGTGGGCTCTTGGCGTCCTTTCACTACAGCAGTCACAGAGTGCCAACACCGAGGGCTTTGAGTTGCCTGGAGCCCAAGGCTCCGGCCAGAGACCTGAGGGGCCAGCGTTTGGAATGGCAGCTAATGCCATTTGGGGCTTTTCTCACATGGAGCCTGAGGCCCGCACCTCCGCGGGCAAACCACCAGCGCGAGTGCCCTGGAGATACCCACCCAAGGGGACAGTGTACCACCTACTGTGGGGAAGGAGGTTCCTGTTTTCCCTGCACTGGTTCGACTTTCACGCCGAGGATCGACTCACACCATGATGGCAAGTGGAATAGCCCTGTGGGAAAGCCTCATGGGAAAGACTCCAGGGAAAGCCACAGATTCCTTGATCCACGAGAAGGGAAGCGTGACACTGCTGCTACCACTCGGGAGGAAAGCGCACGTGCATGACCCCACTCGAGCCGAGGACTGACGCCACTTGGGAGACTCCAGAAGTACGCCAAGATCCATGTCAGCACTGGAGAGGAATCCTCAGGTTCCGGCCCGACTTCACACAAGGTCTTAGGCCCCGGCATCGATGGGAGGAGGAATCCTGAGAGGCCCCCTAGCACCTCGCATGGGGACTGGCCTTTCCTGAGGTCACCAGAGTGGGTCCCTGAGGTCTCTGTTGTAAGTCGAGAGCACCTGCGGCAACTCGAGAAAATCCAGGAGGTTCTCCCCTCCAGGCGAGATGAGGCCCATTTCCGCTGAGGCGTCTCGAGGCTAATCACACCTAACCTCTGGAACTTCCAAAGGGTCCTTCACAACCTTGCTGCAACTCAAGAAGTTCCCTGACATACCCGTCTCCACTAGAGAGGAAGCCACGAGAGTCCTGCCCACATCCAGAGGAGCTCGGTTTCCGCCTCCTAGCTCGAGAGGAGGGATCCTTTCCCTGCGTGGTCGGGAAAGAATTCCCGGCGTTCCCGTCGCATCTCAAGAGGAGGCGCTCTCCACAGGAAAGGCCGAGAGGAACTCCAGGGTCGTGCCACCATTCCCTGAGTCCCCCAGATGTCTCAGTCCATTCCAGGGAAACCTGTTTTCCCTGCACTGCCTTGACTTTTAAGCCGAGGATCGTCTCACACAACGGTGGCACGTGGAACAGCCCTTTGGGAAAGCCTCGTGGGAAAGCTTTGAGCGAAAGCCACAGATCCCTTGATCCACGCGAAGAGAAGCGTGACACTGCTGCTACATATCGGGAGGAAAGCGCACGTGCATGCCCCCACTCGAGACGAGGACTGACTCCCCTGGGGAGACTCCAGAAGTACAGCAAGATCCATGTCAGCACTGGAGAGGAATGCTCAGGTTCCGGCACCGACTCCACACAAGATCTTAGGACCCGGCATCGACAGGAGAGGAATCCCGAGAGGCCCCGAGCAACTTGCATGCTGACTGGCCTTTCCTGAAGCCACCAGAGCGGGTCCCTGAGGTCCCCATCGTATGTCGAGAGCACCTGCCAGAACTCGAGAAAATCCAGGAGGTTGTCCCCTCCAGGTGAGATGAGGCCCATTTCCGCTGAGGCGTCTCGAGGCTAATCACATCTAACAATTGGAACTTCCAAAGGGTCCTTCACACCCTTGCTGCAACTCAAGAAGTTCCCCGACATACCCGTCTCCACTCGATTGGAAACACGAGAGTCCCGCCCATATCCAGAGGAGTCCCGTTTCCGCCCCCATGCTCGGGAGGAGGGATCCTTTCCCTGCGTGGTCGGGAAAGAATTCCCGACGTTCCCGTCGCATCTCAAGAGGAGGCGCTCTCCACAGGAAAGGCGAGAGGAACTCCAGGGTCGTGCCACCATTCCCAGAGTCCCCCAGATGTCTCAGTCCATTCCAGGGAAACGTGTTTTCCCTGCACAGCCTCGACTTTCAAGCCGAGGATCCACTAACACCACGGTGGCATGTAGTACAGCCCTTTGGGAAAGCCTCGTGGGAACGCCTCGTGTGAAAGCCTCGTGTGAAAGCCTCGAGGGAAAGCCACAGATCCCTTGATCCACGCGAAGGGAAGCGTAACACTGCTGCTACAGCTCGGGAGGAAAAGCGCATGTGCATGCCCCCACTCAAGACGAGGACTGACTCCACTGGAGAGACTCCAGAAGTACCCCAAAATCCATGTCAGCACTGGAGAGGAATGCTCAAGTTCCAGGCACCGACTCCACACAAGGTCTTAGGCCCCAGCATCGACGGGAGAGGAATCCCGAGAGGCCCCCGAGCAACTCGCATGGGGACTGGCCTTTCCTGAGGCCACCAGGAGCGGGTCCCTGAGGTCCCCATCGTAAGTCGAGAGCACCTGCCCATAAATCGAGAAAATCCAGGAGTTTCTCCCCTCCAGGCGAGATGAGGCCCATTTCCGCTGAGGTGTCTCGAGGCTAAACACATCTAACACCTGGAACTTCCAAAGGGTCCTTCACACCCTTGCTGCAAATCAAGAAGTTCCCCGACATACTCGTCTCCACTCGAGAGGAAGCACGAGAGTCCCGCCCACATCCAGAGGAACCCCGTTTTCCCCTCCTAGCTCGAGAGGAGGGTTCCTTTCCCTGCGTGGTCGGGAAAGAATTCCAGGCGTTTCCGTCGCATCTCAAGAGGAGGTGCTCTCCACAGGAAAGGCAGAGGACTCCAGGGTCGTGCCACCATTCCGAGTCCCCCAGATGTCTCAGTCCATTCCAGGGAAACCTGTTTTCCCTGCACTGCCTCGACTTTCAAGCCGAGGATCGACTCACACCACGGTGGCACGTGGGACAGCCCTGTGGGAAAGCCTCGTGGGAAAGCCTCGAGGAAAGCCACAGATCCCTTGATCCACGCGAAGGGAAGCGCGTCACTGCTGCTACAGCTCGGGAGGAAAGCGCACGTGCATGCCCCCACTCGACACGAGGACTGACTCCCCTGGGGAGACTCCAGAAGTACCCAAGATCCATGTCAGCACTGGAGAGGAATCCTCAGGTTCCGGAACCCACTCCACACAAGATCTTAGGCCCGGCATCGACGGGAGAGGAATCCCGAGAGGCCCGCGAGCAACTCGGATGGGGACTGGCCTTTCCTGAGGCCAGCAGAGCGGGTCCCTGAGGTCCCCGTCGTAGGTCGAGAGCACCTGCCGAAACTCGACAAAATCCAGGAGGTTCTCCCCTCCAGGCGAGATGAGGCCCATTTCCGCTGAGGCGTCTCGAGGCTAAACACATCTAACACCTGGAACTTCCAAAGGGTCCTTCACACCCTTGCTGCAACTCAAGAAGTTCCCCGACATACCCGTCTCCACTCGAGAGGAAGCACCAGAGTCCCGCCCACATCGAGAGGAGCCCCGTTTATGCCTCGGACCTCGAGATGACGGATCCTTTCCCTGCTTGGTCGGGAAAGAATTCCCGGCGTTCCCGTCCATCTCAAGAGGAGGCGCTCTCCACAGGAAAGGCGAGCGGAACTCCAGGGTCGTACCACCATTCCAAGAGTCCCCCAGATGTCTCAGTCCATTCCAGAGGAACATGTTTTCCCTGCACTGCCTCGACTTTCAAGCGAGGATCGACTCACACCCTGGTGGCAGGTGGGACAGCCCTGTGGGAAAGACTCTTGGGAAAGCCTTGAAGGAAAGACTTGAGTGAAAGCTACAGATCCCTTGACCACGCGTTAGGAAGCGTGACACTGCTGCTACAGCTCGGGAGGAAAGCGCACGTGCATGCCCACACTCGAGACGAGGACTGACTCCCCTGGGGAGACTCCAGAAGTACCCCAAGAACCATGTCAGCACTGGAGAGGAATCCTCAGGATCCGGCCTCGACTCCACACAAGGTCTTAGGCCCCGGCATCGACCCAAGAGGAATCCCGAGAGTCCCCCTGGCAACTTGCATGGGGACTGGCCTTTCCTGAGGCCACGAGACCGGGTCCCTGAGGTCCCCGTCGTAATTCGAGAGCACCTGCCGTAACTCGAGAAAATCCAGGAGGTTCTCCCCTACAGCAAAATGAGGCCTATTTCCACTGACGCATCTAGAGGCTAAGCACACCTAACCTCTGGAACTTCCAATGGTTCCTTCACACACTTGCTGCAACTCAAGAGCTTTCCCGACACACCCGTCTACACTCAAAGGAAAAAACGAGGGTCCCGCCCACATCCAGAGAAGCCCCGATCCCCCCTCGAGGCTCCAAAGGAGAGATCTTTTAAATGCTTGCATTTCCCGAGTCGAAGACCTTGTGTTGAGTTGGGACCGGAAACTGAGGATTCCTCTCCAGTGCTGACGTGGATTTTTGGGTACTTCTGGACTCTCCCCAGGGGAGTCAGTCCTCGTCTCGAGTGGGGAAATGCACGTGGGCTTTCCTCCCTAAAGGTGGCAGCAGTGTCATGCTACCCGACGGGTGGATCAAGGGATGTGTGGCTTTCCCTGTAGGATTTCCCATGAGGCTTTCCCACGAGGCTAACACACAGGGCTGTCCCACGTGCCACCGTGGTGTGAGTCGATCCTCGGCGTGACAGTCAAGGCAGTGCAGGTAAAAGAGTTTCCTTTGGAATGGACTCAGTCCTCTGGGGACTCTTGGATTGGTGGCACGACCCTGGAGTTCCTCTCGCCTTTCCTGTGGAGAGCGCTTCCTCTTGAGATGCGACGGGAATGCCGGGAATTCTTTCCAGACCACGCAGGGAAAGGATCCCTCATCTGGAGCTACAAGGAAAAGGGCCTCCTCTGGATGTGCAAGGGACGCTCGTGCTTCCTCTCGAGTGGAGACGGGTAGTCGGGGAACTTCTTGAGTTGCAGCAAGGGTGTGAAGGACCCTTTGGAAGTTCCAGAGGTTTGGTGTGATTAGCCTCGAGACGCCTCAGCGGAAATGGGCCTCATCTCGCCTGGAGGGAGAACCTCCTGGAATTTCTCGAGTTGCGGCAGGTGCTCTCGACTTACGACGGGGACCTCAGGGACCCGCTCTGGTGGCCTCAGGAAAGGCCAGTCCCCATGCGAGTTGCTCGGGGGCCTCTCGGGATTTCTCTCCCGTCGGTGCCAGGGCCTAAACCTTCTGTGGAATTGGTGCCGGAACTTGAGGATTCCTGTTCTGTGCTGACATGGATCTTGGGGCACTTCTGGAGTCTCCCCAGGGGAGTCAGTCCTCGTCTCGTGTGGGGGCATGCACGTGCGTTTCCTCCCGAGCTGTAGCAGGGTGTCATGCTTCCCTTCGCGTAGATCAAGGGATATGTGGCTTTCCCTCGAGGCTTTCCCACGAGGTTTTTCCACGAGGCTTTCCCACAGGGCTGTCCCACGTGCCACCATGGTGTGAGTCGATAATCAGCTTGAAAGTCGAGGCAGTGCAGGGAAAACAGGTTTCCCTGGAATGGACTGAGACATCTGGGGAACTCTGGAATGGTGGCACGACCCTGGAGTTCCTCTCGCCTTTCCTGCCGAAAGCGCCTCTTCTTGAGATGTGTGCGCGAATGGAATTCTTGCCCGAACACGCTGTGAAATGATCCCTCCTCTCGA
>NW_017191451.1:0-10774 GCF_001704415.2 Capra hircus
GGGGAAAGCGCACGTGAATGCCCCCACTCGAGACGAGGACTGACTCCCCTGGGGAGACTCCAGAAGTACCCCAAGATCCATGTCAGCATTGGAGAGGAATCCTCAGGTTGTGGCACTGACTCCACACAAGGTCTTAGGCCCCAGCATCGACGTAAAGGAATCCCGAGAGGCCCCCGTGCAACTCGCATGGGGACTGGCCTTTCCTGAGGCCACCAGTGCGGGTCCCAGGGGTCCCGTCGTAAGTCGAGAGCACCTGCCGCAACTCGAGAAAATCCAGGAGGTTCTCCCTCCAGGCGAGATGAGGCCCATTTCCGCTGAGGCGTCTCCAGGCTAGTCACACCTAACCTCTGGAACTTGCAAAGGGTCCTTCACACCCTTGCTGAAACTCAGGAAGTTCCCTGACATACACGTCTCCACACTCGAGAGGAAGCACGAGAGTTCCGCCCACATCCAGAGGAGCCCCGTTTCCGCCTCCTAGCTCGAGAGGAGGGATCCTTTCCCTGCGTGGTCGGGAAAGAATTCCCGCGTTCCCGTCGCATTCAAGAGGAGGCGCTCTCCACAGGAAAGGCAAGAGGAACTCCAGGGTCGCGCCACCTTTCTCAGAGTCACCCAGATGTCTCAGTCCATTCCAGGGAAACCTGTTTTCCCTGCACTGCCTCGAATTTCAAGCCGAGGATCGACTCACACCACGGTGGCTCGTGGGACAGCCTGTGGGAAACCCTCGTGGGAAAGCCTCGTGAAAAGCCTCGAGGGAAAGCCACAGATCTCTTGATCCACGCGAAGGGAATGGTGACACTGCTGCTACAACTCGGGAGGACAGCGAACGTGCATGCCCCACTCAAGATGAGGACTGACCCCCCTGGGAGACTCCAGAAGTACCCAAAGATCCATGTCAGCACTGGAGAGGAATCCTCAGGTTCCGGCACCCACTCCAGACAAGATCTTAGGCCCCGCATCGACGGGAGAGGAATCCCGAGAGGCCGGCGAGCCACTTGCATGGCGACTGGCCTTTCCTGAGGCCACCAGAGCGGGTCCCTGAGGTCCCGGTCTAAGTCCAAGTACCTGCCGCAACTCGAGAAAATTCAGGAGTTTCTCCCCTTCAGGCGATATGAGGCCCATTTCCGCTGAGGCGTCTCGAGGCTAATCACCCCTAACCTCTGGAACTTCCAAAGGGTCCTTCACACCCTTGCTGCAACTCAAGAATTTCCTCGACATACCCGTTTCCAATCGAGAAGAAGCACGAGAGTCCCACTTACATACAGAGGAGCCCCGTTTCCGCTTCATAGTTCCAGAGGAGGGATTCATTCCCTGCGTGGTCGGGAAAGAATTCCCGGCGTTCCCGTCGCATCTCAGGAGGAGGCACTCTCCACAGGAAAGGCAAGAAGAACTCCAGGGTCGTGCCACCATTCCAGAGTCCTCCAGAAGCTCAGTCCATAACAGGGAAACCAGTTTTCCCTGCACTGCCTCGACTTTCAAGTCGAGAATCGACTCATACCACGGTGGCACGTGGGACAGCAATGTGGGAACGCCTCGTGGGAAAGCCTCGTGGAAGCCTCCAGGGAAAGCCACAGATCCCTGCATCCACGCGAAGGGAATCGTGACACTGCTGCTACAGCTCGGGAGGAAAACCCACGTGCATGTCCCCACTCGCGACGAGGAATGACTCCCCTGGGAGACTCCAGAAGTACCCAAGATCCATGTCAGCACTTGAGAGGAATCCTCTGGTTCCGGCACAGACTCCACACAAGGTCTCAGGCCGCGGCATCGACGGGAGAAGAATCCCGAGAGGCCCCCGAGCAACTCGCAAGGGGACTGGCCTTTCCTGAGGCCACCAGATCGGGTCCCTGAGGTCCCAGTCGTAAGTCGAGAGCACCTGCCGCAACTCGAGAAAATCCAGGAGGTTCTCCCTCCAGACGAGATGAGGCCCATTTCCGCTGAGGCGTCTCGAGGCTAATCACACCTAACCTCTGGAACTTCCAAAGGGTCCTTCACACCCTTGCTGCAACTCAAGAAGTTCGCCGACATACCCGTCTCAACTCGAGAGGAAGGACGAGAGTCCCGCCCACATCCAGAGAAGCCCCGTTTCCGCCTCCTAGCTCGAGAGGAGGGATCCTTTCCCTGGGTGCTCGGGAAAGAATTCCGACGTTCAGAACGCATCTCAAGGGGAGGCGCTCTCCACAGGAAAGGCGAGAGGAACTCCAGGGTCGTGCCACGTTCCCTGAGTACTCCAGATGTCTCAGTCCTTTCCAGGGAAACCTGTATTCCCTGCACTGCCTTGACTTTCAAGCCGAGGATCGACTCACACCACAGTGGCACTTGGGACAGACCTGTGGAAAAGCCTCGTGGAAAAACCTCTTGGGAAAGCTTCCTGAGGAAGCCTCGAGGGAAAGCCACTGATCCCTTCATCCACGCGACGGGAGCATGACACCGCTGCTACACCCTCCGGAGGATGCGCAGGTGCATGCCCCCACTCGAGACTACTGGCTCCCTGGGGAGACTCCAGAGTAGCCCAAGATCCATGTCAGCACTGGAGAGGAATCCTCAGGTTCCGGCACCGACTCCACACAAGGTCTTAGGCCCCGGCATCGACGGGGAAGGAATCCCGAGAGGGCCCCTAGCAACTCGCATGGGTACTGGCCTTTCCTGAGGCCACCAGAGCGGGTCCCTGAGGTCCCCGTCGTAAGTCGAGAGCACCTGCCGCAACTCGAGAAAATCCAGGAGGTTCTCCCCTCCAGGCGAGATGAGGCCCATTTCCCCTGAGGCGTCTCCAGGCTAATCACACCTAAACTCTGGAAATTCAAAGGGTCATTCACACCCTTGCTGCAACTCAAGAAGTTCCCCGACATACCCGTCTCCACTGGAGAGGAAGCTCGAGAGTCCCGCCCACATCCAGAGGAGCCCCGTGTCCGCCTCCTAGCTCGAGAGGAGGGATCCTTTCCCTGTGTGTTTGGGAATGAATTCCCGGCGTTCCCGTCGCATCTCAAGATGAGGCGCTCTCCACACGACAGGCGAGAGGAACTCAAGGGTCGTGCCACCATTCGCTGAGTCCCCCAGATGTCTCAGTCCATTCCAGGGAAGCTGTTTTCCCTGCACTGCCTTGACTTTCTAGCCGAGGATCGACTCACACCACTGTGGCACGTGGGACAGCCCTGTGGGAAAGCCTCGTGGGAAAGCCCGTGGGAAAGCCTCGTGGTAAAGTCTCGAGGGAAAGCACAGATCCTTGATCCACGCGAAGGGAAGCGTGACACTGCTGCTACAGCTCTGGAGGAAATCGCACGTTCATGCCCCCACTCGAGACTACGACTGACTCCCCTGGGGAGACTCCAGAAGTACCCCCAATATCCATGTCAGTACTGGAGAGGAATCCTCAAGTTCCAGCACCGAATCCACACAAGGTCGTAGGCCCCGGCATCGACGGGAGAGAATCCCAAGAGGCCCCTGAGCAACGCGCATGTGGACTGGCCTTTCCTGAGTCCACAGAGCGGGTCCCTGATGTCCCCATCATAAGTCGAGAGCACCTGCCGCAACTCGAGAAAATCCAGGAGGTTCTCCCCTCCAGGCGAGATGAGGCCCATTTCCGCTGAGGCGTCTTGAGGTAATCACACCTAACCTCTGGAACTTCCAAAGGGTCCTTCACACCCCTTGCTGCAACTCAAGAAGTTCCCCGACATACCCGTCTCCACTCGAGAGGAAGCACGAGAGTCCCGCCCACATCCAGAGGAGCCCATTTCTGCCTCTTAGCTCCAGAGGTGGGATCCTTTCCGTGCGTTGTCTGGAAAGAATTCCCCGCGTTCCCATAGCATCTCAAGAGGGGACGCTTTACACAGGAAAGGCGTATGGAACTCCAGGGTCGTTCCACCATTCCCAGAGTCCCCCAGATGTCTCAGGCCATTTCAGGGAAACCTTTTTTCCCTGCACTGCCTCGACTTTCAAGCCGAGGATCGACTCACACGACGTGGCACGTGGGACAGCCCTGTGGGAAAGCCTCGTGGGAAAGCCACAGATCCCTTGATCCACGCGAAGGGAAGCATGACACTGCTGCTACAGCTCGGGAGGAAAGCGCACATGCATGCCCCACTCGAGACGAGGACTGACTCCCCTGGGGAGACTCCAGAATACCCCAAGTTCCATGTCAGCACTGGAGAGGAATCCTCAGGTTTCGGCACCGACTCCACACAAGGTCTTATGCCGGGGTCCAGCCCCGGTGGATCCAGGGAATTCGAAGGGTGGACGGCGTTGGTGTGGAAAGACTTGTTTATTTATTAATGTAAGATTAGATTCGGAAACTATAGTGTAGTAAGAAGATTAAGTGAGGAAGAGGGCTGAATAGCTTGGTTTACGCGGACGGCCAATAAAATTCCAGACAAGGAATTTGCACCACCTTCGTTGGGCCACCGGCGCCCGCTGGAATATCTAAGGGTGCCTCGCCTTAAGCTCCCTTTCGTGCGGGTCTTAACAGCCAGGGCAAGTAAGTAGACCTGGCAAGCCTCCGCACTCCAGTTGGAGATTCAGCCTGAAGTTATAGTAAAGAGCAGAGAGAGGAAAGGTAGAGAAGAAGAAAGAGAGAGAAAGACACGGGGCGAGCCAGAGTCCCAAGAAACCAGGCTGAGAGACTAGTTCGAGAAGCTGGTCCGAGAAACTGGCCCCCGGCCCCTGGCCTCCTCCTTTATTGTTCAGAAGGCCTTTTATACTTTTGATAAAACATGGAGATCAATGGATAACACAAAATTATGTAGTGTTCGCAACCCAGATTCTTTCTGTATATCATTTTGTATACAAAAGGTCTCAGGTGATTTACATTATCTTCTGGCCAAGAGGCTTGTTAACACTTTTTGGCTCTCTTCCTTAATGAATGTTAATTTTGTTTCCCCTGAAGTGTTTTTCTTTAATCTGCATCTCCTTAAAGCATTAAAGTTACATCTCTATAGAACAAAGGTGCAGTGGGTTATAACAAAGAAGGTACTTAACTCAAGATCTAATGTTGCTAATACCAGGTAAACTACTTGTTTTTCTATAAACCAACTATATCTAAAAATAAAGGATATGAAAATTTGGCAGCAAGCATTGACCCAAAAAATGAAACTTTTAATCAGTCCTATTCTAAAGATTTTGACTCCTCGGAAACTCCTGCATTCCTAGGATGATTTAAGCTTCCAGTGCCTCCTGCGGTCAGGAGGCCTCAAACAATCAGAAGAGCAGCTGTACGAGTCCTACAGGCAGGCTAGAAAGAAATCAGAGGGTTTTTGGATTGAAACACTCTTTCAAATGCAGAAGACTAACGGACTGAATTGACTTTTTCCAAAAAGGTCAGAAGAGTGAAAAAGCAGAGCACAAAAACCGGCAGATTTTTGTTGGGGTACATGCTTAAAAATTTCCAGAGGGGTCCCTGAAGTCTGAGCACGCCCTTGCGTATGTCAGCTTCCTTCCTCATAACCTTGTCACGGGCGGGCTTCCTCACACTGGCTCCCGGCAGTCTTAGGCCCCGGCATCGATGGGAGAGGAATCCCGAGAGACCCCGAGCAACTCGCATGGGGACTGGCCTTTCCTGAGGCCACCAGAGCGGGTCCCTGAGGTCCCAGTCGTAAGTCGAGAGCACCTGCCGCAACTCGAGAAAATCCAGGAGGTTCTCCCCTCCAGGCGAGATGAGGCCCATTTCCGCTGAGGCATCTCGAGGCTAATCACACCTAACCTTTGGAACTTCCTATGGGTCCTTCACACCCTTGCTGCAACTCAAGAAGTTCCCCCACATACCCGTCTCCACTCGAGAGGAAGCGCGAGAGTCCCGCGCGCACATCCAGAGGAGCCCCGTTTTCGCCTCTTGCTCGATAGGAGGGATCCTTTACCTGCGTGGTCGGGAAAGAATTACCGGCGTTCCCTTCGCATCTCAAGAGGAGGCACTCTCCACAGGAAAGGCGAGAGGAACTCCAGGGTCATGCCACCATTCCAGAGTCCCCCAAATATCTCAGTCCATTCCAGGGAAACCTGTTTTCCGTGCACTGCCTCGACTTTCAAGCCGAGGATCGATTCACACCACGGTGGCACGTTGGACAGCCCTGTGGGAAAGCCTCGTGGGAAAGCCTCGTGTGAAAGCCTCATGGGAAAGCCTCGAGGGAAAGCCACAGAAACCTTGATCCACGCGAAGGGAAGTGCGACACTGCTGCTACAGCTGGGGAGGAAAGCGCACGTGCATGGCCCCACTCGAGACGAGAACTGACTCCCTGGGGAGACTCCAGAAGTACCCCAAGATCAATGTCAGCACTGGAGAAGAATCCTCAGGTTCCGGAACCGACACCACACAAGGTATTAGCCCCGGCATCGATGGGACAGGAATCCCGAAAGGCCTCCATCAACTCGCATGGGGACTGGACTTTCCGAAGGCCACCAGAGCGTGTCCCTGAGGTCCAGGCGTAAGTTCGAGAGCACCTGCCGCAACTCGAGAAAAGCACAGGAGGTTCTCCGATCCAGGCGACATGAGGCCCATTTCCGCTGAGGCTTCTCGAGGCTAATCACACTAACCTCTGGAACTTCCAAAGGGTCCTTCACACCCTTGCTGCAACTCAAGAAGTTCCGCAACTTACCCGTCTCCACTCGAGAGGAAGCACGAGAGTCCCGCCCACATCCAGAGGAGCCCCGTTTCCGCCTCCTAGCCTGAGAGGAGGGATCCTTTCACTGCGTGGTCGGGAAAGAATTCCCGGCGTTCCGTCGCATCTCAAGAGGAGGTGCTCTCCACAGGAAAGTCGAGAGGAACTCCAGGGTCGTGCCACCAATCCAGAGTCCCCAGATGTCTCAGTCCATTCCAGGGAAACTGTTTTCCCTGCACTGCCTCGACTTTCAAGCCGAGGATCGACTCACACCACGGTGGCACGTGGGACAGCCCTGTGGGAAAGCCTCGTGGGAAAGCACAGAAACCTTGATCCACTCGAAGGGAAGCGAGACACTTCTGCTAAAGCTCGGGAGGAAAGCGCACGTGCATGCCCCACTCCAGACGAGGACTGACTTCCCTGCGGAGACTCCAGAAGTACCCCAAGATCCATGTCAGCACTGGTGAGGAATGCTCAGATTCCGGCACCGACTCCACACAAGATATTAGGCACCGGCATCGTCGGGAGAGGAATCCCAAGAGGCCCCCGAGCAACTCGCATGGGGACTGGCCTTTCCTGAGGCCACCAGAGCAGGTCCCTGAGGTCCCCCTCGTAAGTGGAGAGCACCTGCCGCAACTCAAGAAAATCCTGGAGGTTCTGCCCTCCAGGTGAGGAGGCCCATTTCAGCCTAGGCGTCTCGAGGCTAATCAGACCTAACCTCTGGAACTTCCAAAGGGTCATTCACATCCTTGCTGCAACTCAAGAAGTTCCCCAACTTACCCGTCTCCACTCGAAAGGAAGCACGAGAGTCCCCACATCCAGAGGAGACCCGTTTCCGCCTCCTAGCTCGAGGGCAGGGATCCTTTCCCTGCGTGGACGGGAAAGAATTCCTGGCGTTCCCGTCGCATCTCAAGAGGAGGCGATCTGTACAAGAAAGGCGAGAGGAACTCCAGGGTCGTGCCACCATTCCAGAGTCCCCAGATGTCTCAGTCCATTCCAGGGAAACCTGTTTTCCCCGCACTGCCTCGACTTTCAAGCCGAGGATCGACTCACACCACGGTGGAACGTGGGACAGCCCTGTGGGAAAGCCTGGTGGGAAAGCCAAGAGGGAAGGCCACAGATCCCTTGATTCACGCGAAGGGAAGCGTGACACCGCTGCTACACATCGGGAGGAAAGCGCACGTGCATGCCCCAACTCGTGACGAGGACTGACTCCCCTGGGGAGACTCCAGAAGTACACCAAGATCCATGTCAGCACTGAAGAGGAAACCTCAGGTTCCGGCACCGACTCCACACAAGGTCTTAGGCCCGGCATCGACGGGAGAGGAATCCTGAGAGGCCCAGCAACTCGCATGGGGACTGGCCTTTCCTGAGGCCATCAAAGCGTGTCCCTGGTATCCCAGTCGTAAGTCGAGAGGCACCTGCCGCAACTCGAGAAAATCCAGGAAAGGTTCTCCCCTCCAGGCGAGAATGAGGCCCGTTTCAGCTGAGGCGTTTCGAGGCAAATCACACCTAACCTCTGGAACTTCCAAAGGGTCCTTCACACCCTTTCTGTAACTCAAGAAGTTCCCCGACATACCCGTCTCCAGAAGAGAGGAAGCACGAGAGTCCCGCCCACATCCAGAGGAGCCCCGTTTCGGCCTCCTAGCTCGAGAGGAGGGATCCTTTCCCTGCGTGGTCGGGAAAGAATTCTCCGGCGTTCCCATCACATCTCAAGAGGGGTCGCTCTCCCCAGGAAAGGCGAGAGGAACTCCAGGGTTGTGCCACCATTTCCAGAGTCCCCCAGAGGTCTCAGTCCCATTCCAGGGAAACCTGTTTTCCTGCACTGCCTCGACTTTCAAGCCGAGGATCGACTCACACCACGGTGGCACGTGGGACAGCCCTGTGGGAAAGCCTCGTGGGAAAGACACAGAAACCTTGATCCACTCGAAGGGAAGCGAGACACTTCTGCTAAAGCTCGGGAGGAAAGCGCACGTGCATGCCCCCACTCCAGACGAGGACTGACTTCCCTGCGGAGACTCCAGAAGTACCCCAAGATCCATGTCAGCACTGGTGAGGAATGCTCAGATTCCGGCACCGACTCCACACAAGATATTAGGCACCGGCATCGTCGGGAGAGGAATCCCAAGAGGCCCCCGAGCAACTCGCATGGGGACTGGCCTTTCCTGAGGCCACCAGAGCAGGTCCCTGAGGTCCCCCTCGTAAGTGGAGAGCACCTGCCGCAACTCAAGAAAATCCTGGAGGTTCTGCCCTCCAGGTGAGGAGGCCCATTTTCAGCCTAGGCGTCTCGAGGCTAATCAGACCTAACCTCTGGAACTTCCAAAGGGTCATTCACATCCTTGCTGCAACTCAAGAAGTTCCCCAACTTACCCGTCTCCACTCGAAAGGAAGCACGAGAGTCCCGCCCACATCCAGAGGAGACCCGTTTCCGCCTCCTAGCTCGAGGGCAGGGATCCTTTCCCTGCGTGGACGGGAAAGAATTCCTGGCGTTCCCGTCGCATCTCAAGAGGAGGCGATCTGTACAAGAAAGGCGAGAGGAACTCCAGGGTCGTGCCACCATTCCCAGAGTCCCCCAGATGTCTCAGTCCATTCCAGGGAAACCTGTTTTCCCCGCACTGCCTCGACTTTCAAGCCGAGGATCGACTCACACCACGGTGGAACGTGGGACAGCCCTGTGGGAAAGCCTGGTGGGAAAGCCAAGAGGGAAGGCCACAGATCCCTTGATTCACGCGAAGGGAAGCGTGACACCGCTGCTACACATCGGGAGGAAAGCGCACGTGCATGCCCCAACTCGTGACGAGGACTGACTCCCCTGGGGAGACTCCAGAAGTACACCAAGCATCCATGTCAGCACTGAAGAGGGAAACCTCAGGTTCCGGCACCGACTCCACACAAGGGTCTTAGGCCCCGGCATCGACGGGAGAGGAATCCTGAGAGGCCCCCAGCAACTCGCATGGGGACTGGCCTTTCCTGAGGCCATCAAAGCGTGTCCCTGGTATCCCAGTCGTAAGTCGAGAGCACCTGCCGCAACTCGAGAAAATCCAGGAAGGTTCTCCCCTCCAGGCGAGATGAGGCCCGTTTCAGCTGAGGCGTTTCGAGGCAAATCACACCTAACCTCTGGAACTTCCAAGGGTCCTTCACACCCTTTCTGTAACTCAAGAAGTTCCCCGACATACCCGTCTCCAGAAGAGAGGAAGCACGAGAGTCCCGCCCACATCCAGAGGAGCCCCGTTTCGGCCTCCTAGCTCGAGAGGAGGGATCCTTTCCCTGCGTGGTCGGGAAAGAATTCTCGGCGTTCCCATCACATCTCAAGAGGGGTCGCTCTCCCCAGAAAAGGCGAGAGGAACTCCAGGGTTGTGCCACCATTTCCAGAGTCCCCCAGAGGTCTCAGTCCATTCCAGGGAAACCTGTTTTCCCTGCACTGCCTCGACTTTCAAGCCGAGGATCGACTCACACCACGGTGGCACGTGGGACAGCCCTGTGGGAAAGCCTCGTGGGAAAGACACAGAAACCTTGATCCACTCGAAGGGAAGCGAGACACTTGCTAAGCTCGGGAGGAAAGCGCACGTGCATGCCCCACTCCAGACGAGGACTGACTTCCCTGCGGAGACTCCAGAAGTACCCCAAGATCCATGTCAGCACTGGTGAGGAATGCTCAGATTCGGGCACCGACTCCACACAAGATATTAGGCACGGCATCGTCGGAGAGGAATCCCAAGAGGCCCCGAGCAACTCGCATGGGGACTGGCCTTTCCTGAGGCCACCAGAGCAGGTCCCTGAGGTCCCCCTCGTAAGTGGAGAGCACTGCCGCAACTCAAGAAAATCCTGGAGGTTCTGCCCTCCCAGGTGAGGAGGCCATTTCAGCCTAGGCGTCTCGAGGCTAATCAGACCTAACCTCTGGAACTTCCAAAGGGTCATTCACATCCTTGCTGCAACTCAAGAAGTTCGCCCAACTTACCCGTCTCCACTCGAAAGGAAGCACGAGAGTCCCGCCCACATCCAGAGGAGACCCGTTTCCGCCTCCTAGCTCGAGGAGGGATCCTTTCCCTGCGTGGACGGGAAAGAATTCCTGGCGTTCCCGTCGCATCTCAAGAGAGGCGATCTGTAACAAGGGCGAGAGGAACTCCAGGGTCGTGCCACATTCCCAGAGTCCCCCAGATGTCTCAGTCCATTCCAGGGAAACCTGTTTTCCC
>NW_017191452.1:0-10774 GCF_001704415.2 Capra hircus
CTCCCCGACTCCCATTCCCACATGAAGATGTGAGGATAAAGGGCCTCATCCCAGCAAAGCACCCGCTCCCACCACCCCCCAACCCCGGCCCCCCGCCCCCGCAGCACGCCCCCTGAAACAACACTGTCTTCCCAGAAAAGAGAACGGAGAAGCCATGTGTGTGCCAAAGGAGCAAGATGAACGAACGATGCCACGCCCTCCGAATTTGGGCACACCTGACGCCTCGGAACCCCGGGCCTGGCCGATGGGTCCCAGCCGTTCTCGGGTGGGAGGGGGTCAACACATTTCGAGAGCCCTTGCCCAGGCCACCCGCAAATCCCCTGAGATGTGATCCGACCACAGGGACCGAGGGCAAACGTACCGCTTGAGGTGCTGGAGGAGCCGGACGAAGCCATGGTGGGAGAGGCACACGGGCACGCTGCAGACTGCTGGCTGAGTGGGCGGGGACCAGCAGCTCAGGACTCTGGGAGAACGGGAGGCGTCTCCGCCACCATTGACGTCAATAGGGTTTGGGTGGGTAGATGGAGGGGGCCGCCCCTGGCCTCTTTCCAAGCAGAGACCCTGGACGGAGTCCCGTGGAGCGAGTGGGCTTTTCCCGGCACGGCTGTGCCCTGGACGGCCAAGATCCCCGTTGGGGTGGCGCGGGCAGTTCGGGGGGCTTTGGTTTGTGGCCTCCCTCGCAGCGGGGGGTGGGTTCAACCCGGTGGATCAATCAGGGCCCTCAGCCAGTGCCAAAACTCACGCCCAGGAAACGCCCTAGGTCCCTTTGAATTGGCCACCAACGCCCCCTTTCCCAGCCTGCCTTGCTCTGAGATTTCCCGCCTTTTCACATTCCACAGTCCCTGGGGCCTCGACTGTCCCCCGCTGGCTCCTCCGAGCATTCCGGGGACACCAGACGCTCTCTCCAGCGCCTCCACCTAGATCCCTCGCTGTCCTCGCGCCGTTTCCCCCATGCCCCCTCCCCAACTCCTCCGTGGCTCTTGGCATCCTTTCCCTACAGCAGTCCCAGAGTGCACCCCCGAGGGCTTTGAGTTGCCTGGAGCCCAGGCTCCGGCCAGAGACCTGAGGCGGCCAGCGTCTGGACTGGCAGCTAATGCCATTTGGGGCTTTCTCACGTGGAGCCTGAGGCCCGCACCTCCGCGGGCAACCCCCAGCGCGAGTGCCCTGGAGATACCCGCCCAAGGGACAGTGTATTCCCCTACTGTGGGGGAAGGAGGTTCCTGTTTTCCCTGCACTGGTTCGACTTTCACGCCGAGGATCGACTCACACCATGGTGGCAAGTGGAATAGCCTTGTGGGAAAGCCTCATGGGAAAGACTCCAGGGAAAGCCACAGATTCCTTGATCCACGAGAAGGGAAGCGTGACACTGCTGCTACCGCTCGGGAGGAAAGCGCACGTGCATGACCCCACTCGAGCGAGGACTGACGCAAGCTTGGGAGACTCCAGAAGTACGCCAAGATCCATGTCAGCACTGGAGAGGAATCCTCAGGTTCCGGTCCCGACTCCACACAAGGTCTTAGGCCCCGGCATCGACCGGAGAGGAATCCTGAGAGGGCCCCTAGCACCTCGCATGGGGACTGGCCTTTCCTGAGGTCACCAGAGCGGGTCCCTGAGGTCTCCGTCTAACTCGAGAGCACCTGCCACAACTCGAGAAAATCCAGGAGGTTCTCCCCTCCAGGCGAGATGAGGCCCATTTCCGCTGAGGCGGTCTCGAGGCTAATCACACCTAACCTCTGGAACTTCCAAAGGGTCCTTCACACCCTTGCTGCAAGTCAAGAAGTTCTCCGACATACCCATATCCACTCGAGAGGAAGGACGAGGTTCCCGCCCATATCCAGCGGAGCCCCGTTTCCGCCTCGTAGCTCGAGAAGAGGGATCCTTTCCCTTTGTCGTCGGGAAAGAATTCCCGGCCTTCCCGTCGCATCTCAAGAGGAGGCGCTCTCCACAGGAAAGACGAGAGGAACTCCAGGGCCTTGCCAGCATTCCAAGAGTCCCCCAGATGTCTAAGTCCATTCCAGAAGAAACTGTTTTCCCTGCACTGCCTCGACGTTCACGCCGAGGATCGACTCACACCACCGTGGCACGTGGGACAGCCCTGTTGGAAAGCCTCGTGGGAAAGCCTCAACGGAAAGCGACAGATCCCTTGATCCACACGTCGGCAAGCGTGACACTGCTGCTGCAGGTCGTGAGGAAATGGCAGGTGCATGCCCCCACACGAGATGAGGACTGACTCCCCTGGTGAGACTCCAGAAGTACGGAAAGATTCATGTCAGCACTGGGAGAGGCATCCTCAGGGTCTGGCCCCGACTCCACACAAGGTCTTAGGCACCGGCATCGATGGGAGAGGAATCCCTAAAGGCCCCCTGGTAACTCGCATGGGGACTGGCCTTTTCCTGAGGCCACCAGAGCGGGTCCCTGAGGACCCGTCGTAACTCGAGAGCACCTGCCGCAACTGGGTAAAATCCAGGAGGTTCTCCCCTCCAGGCGGGATGAGGCCCATTTCCTCTGAGGTGTCTGGAGGCTCATCACACCTAACCTCTGGAAATTAAAAAGGGTCCTTGCTGCAACTCAAGAAGTTCCCCGACATACCCGTCTCCACACGAGAGGAAGCACGAGGGTCCCGCCCACATTCAGAGGAACCCCGTTTCCGAGATGAAGGATCCTATCCTGCTTAGTCAGGAAAGATTTTTCGGCGTTCCCATGGCATCTCAAGAGCAAGGGTTCTCAATAGGAAAGGCAAGAGGAACTCCAGGGTCGTGCACCATTTCAAGAGTCCCCCAGATGTCTCAGTCCATTTTAGAGGAACCCGTTTTCCCAGCACTGCCTCAACTTTCACGCCGAGGATCCACTCACACCATGGTGGCATGTGGGACAGCCCTGTGAGAAAGCCTCGAGGGAAAGCCACAGATCCTTGATCCCCGGGACGGGAAGCGTGACACATCTGCTACACTGTCCTGAGGTCACGTTCGTATGTCGAGAGTACCTGCCGCAACTCGAGAAAATCCAGGGAGGTTCTCTGCTCCAGTCGAGATGAGGGCCCATTTTCTCTGCGGCGTCTCGAGAGTAATCCACAACTAAAACTCTGGAACTTCCAAAGTGTCCTAAACACCCTTGCTAAAACTCAAGAAGTTCCCCGACATACCCGTCTCCACTCCAGAGGAAGCACGAGGGTCCGGCAACCGCCAGAGGAGCTCCGTTTCCTCCTCCAAGCTCGAGATGAGGGATCCTTCCCTGCTTCCTCGGGAAAGAATTCCCGACGTTTCGACGCATCTCAAGAGGAGGCGCGCTGCACAGGAAAGGCGAGAGGAACTCATGGATCGTGCCACCATTCCAAGAGTCCCCCAGATGTCTCAGTCCATTCCAGAGGATCCTGTTTTCCCTGCACTGCTTCGACTTTTCACGCTGAGGATCCACTCACACCTGGTGGCACGTGTGACAACCCTGTGGGAAAGCCTCGTGGGAAAGCCTCGAGGGAAAGCACAGATCCCTAAATCCACGCGACGGGAAGCGTGACACTGCTGCTACAGCACGGGAGGAAGCGCACGTGCATGCCCCTACTCGAGACGAGAACTGACTCCCCTGGGGAAACTCCAGAAATACCCCAAGATGCATGTCAGCCCTGGAGAGGAATCCTCAGGTTCCGGCCCCGACTCCACACAAGGTCTTAGGCCCTGGCATCGACGGGAGAGAGGAATAGCGACAGGACCTCTAGCAACTCACATGGGGACTGGCCTTTCCTGAGGTAACCAGAGCGGGTCCATGAGGTCCCCGTCGTAAGTCGAGAGCACCTGCCGCAACTCGGTAAAATCCAGGCGGTTCTCCCATGCAGGTGAGATGAGGCCGTTTCCTCTGATGTGTCTCCAGGCTAATCACACGTGACATCTGGAACTTCTAAAGAGTCTTTCACAGTCATGCTGCAACTCAAGAAGTTCCCCGACATACCCGTCTCCACTCAAGAGGAAGCCACTGAGGGTCCCGGCCACATCCAGAGGAGCTCCGTTTCCGGCTCCGTTGCTCGAGAGGAGGGATCCTTTCCCTGTGTGGTTGGGAATGAATTCCCGGCGTTCCCGTCGCGTCTCAAGATGAGGCGCTCTCCACAGGAAAGGCGAGAGGAACTGCAAGGTCGTGCCACCATTGGCAGAGTCCCCCAGATGTCTCAGTTCATTCAAGGGGAAACCTGTTTTCCCTGCACTGCCTTGACTTTGTAGCCGGAGGATCGACTCACACCACGGTGGCACGTGGGACAGCCCTGTGGGAAAGCCTCGTGGGAAAGCCCCGTGGGAAAGCCTCGTGGGGAAAGTCTCTAGGAAAGCCACAGATCCCTTGATCCACGCGAATGGAAGCGTGACACTACTGCTACAGCTCTGGAGGAAATCGCACGTGATGCCCCCACTCGAGACTACGACTGACTCCCCTGGGGAGACTCCAGAAGTACCCAAGATCCATGTCAGCACTGGAGAGGAATCCTCAAGTTCCGGCAGCGACTTCCACACTAGGTCGTAGGCCCCGGCATCGACGGGAGAAGGAATCCCGAGAGGCCCCTGAGCAACGCGCATGTGGACTGGCCTT
Organism: Capra hircus; assembly: GCF_001704415.2. Lineage (NCBI taxonomy): Eukaryota > Metazoa > Chordata > Mammalia > Artiodactyla > Bovidae > Capra > Capra hircus. The sequence goes on from NW_017191452.1 coordinate 4,570, forward strand.
TACTGAGTCCATCAGAGCGGGTCCCTGAGGTCCCCGTCATAAGTCGAGAGCACCTGCCCAACTCGAGAAAATCCAGGAGGTTTTCCCCTCCAGGCGAGATGAGGCCCATTTCCGCTGAGGCGTGTCGAGGCTAATCACACCTAACCTCTGGAACTTCCAAAGGGTCCATTCACACCCTTGCTGCAACTCAAGAAGTTCCCCAACATGCTCGTCTCCACTTGAGAGCAAGCACGAGAGTCCCGCTCGCATCCAGATGAGACCCGTTTCAGCTACTAGCTCGAGAGCAGGGATCCTTTCCCTGCGTGGTCGGGAAAGAATTCCCGGCGTTTCCCTCGCATCTCAAGAGGAGGCGCTCTCCACAGGAAAGGCGAGAGGAACTCCAGGGTCGTGCCACCATTCCCTGAGTCCCACAGATGTCTCATTCCATTCCAGGGAAACCTGTTTTCCCTGCACTGCCCTCGACTTTCAAGCCGAGCATTGACTCACACCACGTTGGCACGTGGACAGCCCTGTGGGAAAAGCTCTTGGGAAAGCCTCGTGGGAAAGCCTCGAGGGAAAGCCACAGGTCCCTTGATCCACGAGAAGGGAATCATGACACTGCTGCCACAGCTCGGGTGTAAAGCGAACGTGCATGCCCCCACTCGAGACGACGACTGACTCCCTGGGGAGACTCCAGAAGTACGCCAAGATCCATGTCAGCACTGGAGACGAATCCTCAGGTTTCGGCACCGATTCCGCACAAGGTCTTAGGCCCCGGCATCGACGGGAGAGGAATCCCGAGAGGCCCCGAGAACTCGCAAGGGGACTGGCCTTTCATGAGGCCACCAAGAGCGGGTCCCTGAGGGCCCCGTCGTAAGTCGAGAGCACCTGCCGCAACTCGAGAACATCCAGGAGGTTCTCCCCTGCAGGCGAGATGAGGCCCATTTCCGCTGAGGCGTCTCGAGGCTAATCACATCTAACATCTGGAACTTCCAAAGGGTCCTTCACACCCTTGCTGCAACTCAAGAAGTTCCCCGACATACCCATCTCCACTCGAGAGGAAGCAGGAGAGTTCTGCCCACATCCCGAGGAGCCCCGTTTCCGCCTCCTAGCTCGAGAGGAGGGATCCTTTCCTTGCATGGTCGGGAAAGAATTCCCGGCGTTCCCGTCGCATTTCAAGAGGAGGCGCTCTCCACAGGAAAGGCGAGAGGAACTTCAGGGTCGTGCCACATTCTCCAGAGTCACCCGGATGTCTCCGTCCATTCCAGGGAAACCTCTTTTCCCTGCACTGCCTTGACATTCAAGCCGAGGATCGACTCGCACCACGGTGGCACGTGGGACAGCCCTGTGGTAAAGCATCGAGGAAAGCCACAGATCCCTTGATCCCGCGAAGGGAAGCGGGACACTGCTGCTACAGCTCGGAAGGAAAGCGCACGTGCATGCCCCCACTCGAGATGAGGCCTGACTCCCCTGGGGGGACTCCAGAAATACCCCTAGATCCATGTCAGCACTGGAGAGGAATCCTCAGGTTCCCTCACTGACTCCACACAAGGTCTTAGGCCCCAGCATCGACGGGAGAGGAATCCCGAGAGGACCCCGAGCAACTCGCATGGGGACTGGCCTTTCCTGAGGCCACCAGAGAGGGTCCCTGTCGTCCCCGTCGTAAGACAAGAGCACCAGCCGCAACTCGAGAAAATCCAGGAGTTTCTCCCCTCCAGACGAGATGAGGCCCATTTGCGCTGAGGCGTCTCGAGGCTAATCACACCTAACCTCTGGAACTTCCAAAGGGTCCTTCACACCCTTGCTGCAACTCAAGAAGTTCCCCGAATACCCGTCTCCACTCAAGAGCAAGCACGAGAGTCCGCCCACATCCAGAGGAGCCCCGTTTCCGCCTCCTAGCTCGAGAGGAGGGATCCTTTCCCTGCGTGCTCGGGAAAGAATTCCCGGCGTTCCGTCGCATCTCAAGAGGAGGCGCTCTCCACAGGAAAGGCGAGAGGAACTCCAGGTCAGTGCCACCATTCCCAGAGTCCCCCAGATGTCTCAGTCCATTCCAGGGAAACCTGTTTTCCCTGCACTGCCGTCGACTTTCTAGCCGAGGATAGACTCACACCACGGTGGCACGTGGGACAGCCCTGTGGGCAAGCTCGTGGGAAAGCCTCGTGGGAAAGCCTCGAGGGAAAGCCACAGATCCCTTGATCCACGTCGAAGGGAAGCGTGACACTGTGCTACAGCTCGGGAGAAAAGCGCACGTGAATGCCCCCAAACGAGACGAGGACTGACTTCCCTGGGGAGACTCCAGAGTATTCCAGGATCCATGTCAGCACTGGAGAGGATGCCTCAGGTCCCGGCACCGACTCCACACAAGGTCTTAGGCCCGGGCATCGACGGGAGAGGAATCCCGAGAGGGCCCCGAGCAACTCGCATGGGGACTGGCCTTTCCTGAGGCCACCAGAGCGGGTCCCTGAGGTCCCCGTCGTAAGGCGAGAGCACCTGCCGCAACTCGAGAAATTCCAGGAGGTTCTCCCCTCCACGGCGAGATGAGGCCCATTTCCGCTGAGGCATCTCGAGGCTAATGACACCTAGCCTCTGGAACTTCCAAAGGGTCCTTCACACCCTTGCTGCAACTCAAGAAGTTCCCCGACATACCCGTCTCCACTCGAGAGGAAGCACGAAAGTCCCGCCCACATCCAGAGAAGCCCCATTTCCGTGTCCTAGCTCGAGAGGAGGGATCCAATCGCTGGGTGTACGGGAAAGAATTACCGGCGTTCCTGTCGCATCTCAAGAGGAGGTGCTCTCCACAGGAAAGGCGAGACGAACTCCAGGGTCGTGCCACCATTCCCAGACTCCCCCAGATGTCTCATTTCATTCCAGGGAAAACTGATTTCCCTGCACTGCCTCTACTTTCAAGTCGAGGATCGACTCACGCCACGGTGGCTGTGGGACAGCCCTGTGCGAAAGCCTCGAGGGAAAGCCACAGATCCCTTGATCCACGCGAAGGAAAGCTCGACACTGCTGCTACATTCGGGAGGAAAGCTCATGTGCTGGCCCCCACTCGAGACAAGGACTGACTCCCCTGGGGAGACTCCAGAAGTACCCCAAGATTCATGTCAGCACTGGAGAGGAATCCTCAGGTTCCGGCACGGACTCCACACAAGGACTTAGGCCCCAGCATCGACGGAAGAGGAATCCCGAGAGGCCCCCGAGCAACTCGCATGGGGACTGGCCTTTCCTGAGGAAACCAGATCGGGTCCCTAAAGTCCCCTTCGTAAGTCCAGAGCACCTGCCGCAACTGGAGAAAATCCAGGAGGTTTTCCCCTCCAGGCGAGATGAGGCCCATTTCCGCTGAGGTGTCTCGAGGCTAATCACAGCTAACTTCTGGAACTTCCAAAGGGTCATTCACACCCTTGCTGCAACTCAATAAGTTCCCCGACATACCCGTCTCCACTTGAGAGGAAGCACGAGAGTCCCGATCACATCCAGAGGAGCCCCGTTTCCGCCTCCTAGCTCTTGAGGAGGGAACCTTTCACTGCGTGTTCGGGAAAAAATTCCGGGCGTTCCCCTCGCATCTCAAGAGGAGGCGCTCTCCACAGGAAAGGCGAGAGGAACTCCAGGGTGGTGCCACGATTCCCAGAGTCCCCCAGATGTCTCAGTCCATTCCAGGGAAACCTGTTTTCCCTGCACTGCCTCGACTTTCAAGCCGAGGATAGACTCACACCACGGTGGCACGTGGGACAGCCCTGTGGGAAAGTCTCGTGGGAAAGCCTCGAGGGAAAGCCACCGATCCCTTGATCCACGCGACGGGAGCATGACACTGCTGCTACAGCTAGGGAGGAAAGCGCAGGTGCATGCCCCCACTCGAGACGATGACTAACTTCCCTGGGGAGACTCCAGAAGTACCCCAAGATCCATGTGAGCACTGGAGAGGAATCCTCAGGTTCCGGCACCGACTCCACACAAGATCTTAGGCCCCGGCATCGAAGGGAGAGGAATCCCGAGAGGCCCCGAGCAACTCGCATGGGGACTGGCCTTTCCTGAGGCCACCAGAGCGTGTCCCTGAGGTCCCCGTCGTAAGTCGAGAGCACCTGCCGCAATTCGAGAAAATCCAGGAGGTTCTCCCCTCCAGGCGAGATGAGGCCCATTTCAGCTGAGAGGTCTCGAGGCTAATCACACCTTACCTCTTGAACTTCCTAAGGGTCCTTCACAACCTTGCTGCAACTCAAGTAGTTCCCGACGTACCCGTCTCCACTCGAGAGGAAGCACGAGAGTCCCGCCCACATGCAGAGGAGCCCCGTTTGCGCCTCCTAGCTCGTGAGGAGGGATCCTTTCCCTGCGTGGTTGGGAAAGAATTCCCGGCGATCCCGGCGCATCTCATGAGGAAGCATTCTCCACAGGACAGGCGCGAGGAACTCCAGGGTCGTGCCACCATTCCCAGAGTCCCCCAGATGTCTCAGTCCATTCCAGGGAAACCTGTTTTCCCTGCAGTGCCTCGACTTTCTAGCGGAGGATCGACTCACACCACGGTGGTACGTGGGACAGCCCTGTGGGAAAGCCTCGTGGGAAGGCCTAGTGGGAAACTCTAGGGAAAGCCACAGATCCCTTGATCCACGCGAAGGGAAGCGTGACACTGCTGCTACAGCTCGGCAGGAAAGCGCACGTGCATGCCCCCCATCGAGACGAGGAATGACTCCCCTGGGGAGACCCCAGAAGTACCCCAAGGTCCATGTCAGCACTGGAGAGGAATCCTCAGGTTCCGGCACCGACTCCACACAAGGTCTTAGGTACCGACATTGACGGCAGAGGAATCCCGAGAGCCCCGCAAGCAACACTCCTGGGGACTGGCCTTTCCTGAGGCCACCAGAGCGGGTCCCTGAGGTCCCCGTCGTAAGTCGAGAGCACCGGCCGCAACTCGAGAAAATCCAGGAGGTTCTCCCCTCCAGGCGAGAGGAGGCCCATTTCCGCTGAGACCTCTCGAGGCTAATCACACCAAACCTCTGGAACTTCCAAAGGGTCCTTCACACCGTTGCTGCAACTCAAGAAGTTCCCCGACATACCCGTCTCCACTCGAGAGGAAGCACGAGAGACACGCCCACATCCAGAGGAGCCCCGTTTCCGCCTCCTAGCTCGACAGGGGGGATCCTTTCCCTGGTGTTGGGGAAAGAATCCCGGCGTTCCCCGTCGCATCTCAAGAGGAGGCGCTCTCCACAGGAAAGGCGAGAGGAACTCCAGGGTCGTGCCACCATTCCCAGAGTCCCCCAGATTTCTCAGTCCATTCCAGGGAAACCTGTTTTCCCTGCACTGCCTCGACTTTCAAGCCGAGGATCGACTCACACCACGGTGGCACGTGGGACAGCCCTGTGGGAAAGCCTCGGAGGGAAAGCCACAGATCCCTTAATCCACGCGAAGGGAAGCGTGACACTGCTGCTACAGTTCGGGAGGAAATCGCACCTATGTCCCCACTCGAGACGAGGACTGACTCCCCTGGGGAGACTCCAGAAGTACCCCAAGATCCACGTCGGCACTGGAGAGGAATCATCAGGTTCCGGCATCGTCTCCACACAAGGTCTTCAGGCACCGGCATCGTCGGGAGAGGAATCCCGAGAGGCCCCCGAGCAACTCGCATGGGGACTGGCCTTTCCTGAGGCCACCAGAGCGGGTCCCTGAGGTCCCCGTCGTAAGTCGAGAGCACCTGCCGCAACTCGAGAAAATCCAGGAGGTTCTCCCCTCCAGGCGAGATGAGGCCCATTTCCGCTGAGGCGTCTCCGAGGCTAAACACACCTAACCTCTGGAACTTCCAAAGGGACCTTCACACCCTTGCTGCAACTCAAGAAGTTCCCCGACATACCAGTCTCCACTCGAGGTTAAGAACGAGAGTCCCGCCTACATCAGGAGGAGCCCCGTTTCCCCCTCCTAGCTCGAGAGGAGGATCCTTTCCCTGCGTGGTCGGGAAAGATCTCCCCGAGTTCCCGTCGCATCTCAAGAGGAGGTGCCTCTCCACAGGAAAGGTGAGAGGAACTCCAGGGTCGTGCCACCATTCCCAGAGTCCTCCAGATGTCTCAGTCCATTCCAGGAAGCCTGTGTTCCCTGCACTGCCTCGACTTTCAAGCCGACGATCGACTCACACCACGGTGGCACGTGGAGCAGCCCTGTGGGAAAGCTTCGTATGAAAGCCTCGTGGGAAAAGCCTCGAGGGGAAAGCCCCTGATCCCCTGATCTTCGCGAAGGAAGC
>NW_017191453.1:0-10774 GCF_001704415.2 Capra hircus
AAGCGAGGATCGACTCACACCACGTGGCACGTGGGACAGCCCTGTGGCAAAGCCTCGTGGAAAGCCTCGTGGGAAACCGAGAGGAAAGCCACAGATCCCTTGATCCACGCGAAGGGAAGCGTGACACTGCTGCCTACAGCTCGGGAGGAATGTGCACGTACATGCCCCCACTCGAGACGAGGACTGACTCCCCTGGGGAGACTCCAGAAGTACCCCAAGATCCATGTCGGCACTGGAGAGGAATCCCAGGTTCATGAACCGACTCCACACAAAGTCTTAGGCCCCGCATCGACGGGAGTGGAATCCGAGAGGCCCCCGAGCAACTCGCATGGGGACTGGCCTTTCCTGAGGCCACCACAGCGGTCCCTGAGGTCCCGTCGTAAGTTGAGAGCACCTGCCGCAACTCGAGAAATTCCAGGAGGTTCTCCCTCCAGGCGAGATGAGGCCCATTTCCGCTGAGGCGTCTCGAGCTGAAATCACTCCTAACTCTGGAACATCCAACGGGTCCTTCACACCCTTGCTGCAACTCAAGAAGTTCCCTGACATACCCGTCTCCACTCCAGAGGAAGCACGAGAGTCCCGCCCACATCCAGAGGATCCCCGTTTCTGCCTCCTAGCTCGAGAGGAGGGATCCTTTCCCTGCGTGGTCGGGAAAGAATTCCCGGTGTTCCCGTCGCATCTCAAGAGTAGGCGCTCTCCACAGGAAAGGCGAGAGGAACTCCAGGGTCGTGCCACCATTCCCAGAGTCCCCCAGATATCTCAGTACATTCCAGGAAAACCTGTTTTCCCTGCACTGCCTCGACTTTCAAGGCGAGGATCGACTCACACAAAGTGGCACGTGGGACAGCCTGGGAGCCTCATGGAAAGCCTCCTGGGAAAGCCTCGAGGGAAAAGCCACAGATCCCTGATGCACCCCAAGGGAAGCATGGACACTGCTACTACAGCTCGGGAGGAAATCGCACGTACATGCCCTCACTAGAGACGAGGACTACCTCCCCTGGGGATACCTCAGAAGTACCCCAAGATCCATGTCAGCACTGGAGAGGAATCCTCAGGTTCCGCACTGACTACACATGAGGTTTTAGGCCGCGGCATCGACGTGAGAGGAATGCCGAGAGGACTCCGAGCAACTCGCATGGGGACTGGTCTTTCCTGAGGCCACCAGAGCGGGTCCCTGAGGTCCCATCGCAAGTCGAGAGCACCTGCCGCAACTCGAGAAAATCCAGGAGGTTCTGCTCTTCAGGCGAGATGAGGCCCCATTTCCCCTGAGGCGTCTCTAGAGGCTAATCACATCTAACATCTGGAACTTCCAAAGGGTCCTTCACACCCTTGCTGCAACTCAAGAAGTTCCCCGACATACCCGTCTCCACTCGAGAGGAAGCACGAGAGTCCCGCCCACATCCAGAGGAGCCCCGTTTCCGCCTCCTAGTTCGAGAGGAGGGATCCTTTCCCTGCGTGGTGGGGAAAGAATTCCCCGCGTTCCCGTCGCATCTCAAGAGGAGGCGCTCTCCACAGGAAAGGCGAGAGGAACTCCAGGGGTCGTGCCATCATTTCCCAGAGTCCCCCAGATGTCTCAGTCCATTCCAGGGAAACCTGTTTTCCCTGCACTGCCTCGACTTTCAAGCTGAGGATTGACTCACACCATGGTGGCACGTGGGACAGCTCTGTGGGAAAGCCTCGTGGGAAAGCCTCCTGGGAAAGCCTCGAGGGGAAAGCCACATATTACTTGATGCATGCCGAAGGGAACGTGACACTGCTACTACAGCTCGGGAAGAAAGCGCACGTTCATGCCCCCACTAGAGACGAGGACTGACTCACCTGGGGGAGACTCCAGAAGTTCGCCAAGATCCATGTCAGCACTGGAGAGGAATCCTCAGGTTCTGGCACCGTCTCCACACAAGGTCTTAGGCCCCGGCATCGACGGGAGAGGAAATCCCGAGAGGCCCACGAGCAACTCGCATGGGGACTGGCCTTTCCTGAGGCCACCAGAGCGGGTCCCTGAGGTTCCCGTCGTAAGACGAGAGGCACCTGCCGCAACTCGAGAAAAATCCAGTAGTTTCTCCTCCTGCAGGACGAGATGAGGTCCATTTGCGCTGGAGACCGTCTCGAGGCTAATCACATCTAACATCGGGAACTTCCAAAAGGGTCCTTCACAGCCTTGCTGCAACTGAAGAAGTTCCCTGACATACCCGTCTTCACTCGAGAGGAAGCACGAGAGTCCCGCCCCATCCTGAGGATCCCCATTTCCGCCTCATAGCTCGAGAGGAGGGATCCTTTCCCTGCGTGGTCGGGAAAGAATTCCCCGCATTCCCGTCGCACTCTCAAGTGGAGGCGCTCTCCACAGGAAAGGCGAGAGGAACTCCAGGGTCGTGCCACCATTCCCAGAGTCCCCCAGATGACTCAGTCAATTCCAGGGAAACCTGTTTTCCCTGCACTGCCTCGACTCTCAAGCCGAGGATTGACTCACACCACGGTGGCACGTGGGACAGCCCTGTGGGAAAGCCTCGTGGGAAAGCCTCCTGCGAAAGCCTCGAGGAAAAGCCACAGATCACTTGATCCACGCGAAGGGAAAGCGCGACAGTGCTGCTACAGCTCGAGAGGAAAGCGCACGTGCAGGCCCCCACTCGAGACGAGGACTGACTCCCCTGGGGAGACTCAGAAGAACCCCAAGATCCATGTCAGCACTGGAGAGGAATCCTCAGGTTCCGGCACCGACTCCACAAAAGGTCTTAGGCCCCGACTTCGACGGGAGAGGAATCCCGAGAGGCACCCGAGCAACTCGCTTGGGGACTGGCCTTTCCTGAGGCCACCAGAGCGGGTCCCTGAGGTCCCCGTCGTAAGTTGAGACGACCTGCCGCAACTCGAGAAAATCCAGGAGGTTCTCCCCTCCAGGCGAGATGAGGCCCATTTCCGCTGAAGTCGTCTCGAGGCTAATCACACCTAACCTCTTGAACTTTCAAAGGGTCCTTCACACCCTTGCTGCAACTCAAGAAGTTTCCCGACATACCCGTGTCCATGCGAGAGGAAGCACGAGAGTTCCCACCCACATCCAGAGGAGTCCCGTTTCCGCCTCCTAGCTCGTGAGGAGGGATCCTTTCCCTGCGTGGTCGGGAAAGAATTCCCCGGCATTCCCGTCGCATCCCTAGAGGATGCGCTCTCCACAGGAAAGGCGAGAGGAACTCCAGGGTCGTGCCACCATTCCCAGAGTCCCCCAGATGTCTCAGTCCATTCCAGGGAAACCTGTTTTCCCTTGCACTGCCTCGACTTTAAAGCCGAGGATCGACTCACTTCACGGTGGCACGTGGGACAACCCTGAGGGGAAAGCCTCGTGGGAAAAGCCTCGAGGGAAAGCCACAGATCCCTTGATCCACGCGAACAGAAAGCGTGACACTGCTGTTACAGCTCGGGAGGAAATCGCACGTGAATGGCCCCAATCAAGACGAAGTCTGACTCCCCTGGGCAGACTCCAGAAGTACCCCAAGATTCGTGTCAGCACTGCAGAGGAATCCTCAGGTTCCGGGACGGACTCCACACAAGGTCTTAGGCGCCAGAATCGACAGGAGAGGATTCCCGAGAGGCCCCCAAGCAACTCGCTTGGGGACTGGCCTTTCCTGAGGCCACCAGAGCGGGTCCCTGAGGTCCACGTCGTAAGTTGAGAGCACCTGCCGCAACTCGAGAAAATCCAGGAGGTTCTCCCCTCCTGGAGAGATGAGGCCCATTTCCACTGAGGCTTCCGAGGCTAATCACACCTAACCTCTGGAACTTCCAAAGGGTCCTTCACACCCTTGCTGCAACTCAAGAAGTTCCCCGACTTTCCCGTCTCCACTCGAGAGGAAGCACGAGAGTCCCGCCCACATCCAGAGGAGCCCCATTTCCCCCTCCTAGCTCGAGAGGAGGTATCCTTTCCCTGCGTGGTCCGGGAAAGAATTCCCGGCGATCCCGTCGCATCTCAAGAGGAGGCGACTCTCCACAGGAAAGGCGAGAGGAACTCCAGGGTCGTGCCACCATTCCCAGAGTCCCCCAGATGATCTCAGTCCATTCCAGGAAACCTGTTTTCCCTACACTGCCACCACTTTCAAGCCGAGGATCGACTCACACCACGGTGGCACCTGGGACAGCCCTGTGGAAAAGCCTCATGGGAAAGCTTCGTGGGAAACCCTGGAGGGAAAGCCACAGAACCCTTCATCCACGCGAAGGGAAGCGTGACACTGCTGCTAAGAGCTCGGGAAGAAAGCGCACAGTGCATTCCCCCACTCGAGACGAGGACCGACTCCATTGAGGAGACTCCAGAAGTACCCCAAGATCCATGTCAGCACTGGAGAGGAATCCTCAGGTTCAGGCACCGTATCCACACAAGATCTTCGGCCCCGGCATCAACGGGAGAGGAATCCCGAGAGGCCCCAGAGCAATTCGCATGGGGACTGGCCTTTCCTGAGGCCACCAGAGCGGGTCCCTGAGGTTCCCGTCGTAAGTCGAGAACACCTGCCGCAACTCGAGAAAATCCAGGAGGTTCTCCCCTCCAGGCGAGATGAGGCCCATTTCCGTTGAGTCGTCTCGAGGCTAATCACACCTAACCTCTTGAACTTTCAAAGGGTCCTTCACACCCTTGCTGCAACTCAAGAAGTTTCCCGACATACCCGTGTCCACTCGAGAGGAAGCACGAGAGTTCCACCCACATCCAGAGGAGTCCCGTTTCCGCCTCCTAGCTCGTGAGGAGGGATCCTTTCCCTGCGTGGTCCGGGAAAGAATTCCCGGCGTTCCCGTCGCATCCCTAGAGGATGCGCTCTCCACAGGAAAGGCGAGAGGTACTCCAGGATCAGGCCCCATTCCCAGAGTCCCCCAGATGTCTCAGTCCTTTCCAGGGAAACCTGTTTTCCCTGCACTGCCTCGACTTTAAAGCCGAGGATCGACTCACTTCACGGTGGCACGTGGGACAACCCTGAGGGAAAGCCTCGTGGGAAAGCCTCGAGGGAAAGCCACAGATCCCTTGATCCACGCGAACAGAAGCGTGACACTGCTGTTACAGCTCGGGAGGAAATCGCACGTGAATGCCCCAATCAAGACGAAGTCTGACTCCCCTGGGCAGACTCCAGAAGTACCCCAAGATTCGTGTCAGCACTGCAGAGGAATCCTCAGGTTCCGGGACGGACTCCACACAAGGTCTTAGGCGCCAGAATCGACAGGAGAGGATTCCCGAGAGGCCCCCAAGCAACTCGCTTGGGGACTGGCCTTTCCTGAGGCCACCAGAGTGGGTCCCTGAGGTCCACGTCGTAAGTTGAGAGCACCTGCCGCAACTCGAGAAAATCCAGGAGGTTCTCCCCTCCTGGAGAGATGAGGCCCATTTCCACTGAGGCTTCCGAGGCTAATCACACCTAACCTCTGGAACTTCCAAAGGGTCCTTCACACCCTTGCTGCAACTCAAGAAGTTCCCCGACTTTCCCGTCTCCACTCGAGAGGAAGCACGAGAGTCCCGCCCACATCCAGAGGAGCCCCATTTCCCCCTCCTAGCTCGAGAGGAGGTATCCTTTCCCTGCGTGGTCCGGGAAAGAATTCCCGGCGATCCCGTCGCATCTCAAGAGGAGGCGATCTCCACAGGAAAGGCGAGAGGAACTCCAGGGTCGTGCCACCATTCCCAGAGTCCCCCAGATATCTCAGTCCATTCCAGGAAACCTGTTTTCCCTACACTGCCTCCACTTTCAAGCCGAGGATCGACTCACACCACGGTGGCACCTGGGACAGCCCTGTGGAAAAGCCTCATGGGAAAGCTTCGTGGGAAACCCTGGAGGGAAAGCCACAGAACCCTTGATCCACGCGAAGGGAAGCGTGACACTGCTGCTAGAGCTCGGGAAGAAAGCGCACGTGCATTCCCCCACTCGAGACGAGGACCGACTCCATTGAGGAGACTCCAGAAGTACCCCAAGATCCATGTCAGCACTGGAGAGGAATCCTCAGGTTCCGGCACTGACTACACACAAGGTCTTAGGCCCCAGCATCGACGGGAGAGGAATCCCGAGAGGCCCCTGAGCAACTCGCATGGGGACTGGCCTTTCCTGAGGCAACCAGAGCGGGTCCCTGAGGGCCCCGTCGTAAGTCGAGAGCACCTGCAGCAACTCGAGAAAATCCAGGAGGTTCTCCCCTCCAGGCGAGATGAGGCCCATTTCCGATGAGGCGTCTCGAGGCTAATCACACCTAACCTCTGGAACTTCCAAAGGGTCCTTCACACCCTTGCTGCAACTCAAGAAGTTCCCCGACATACCCGTCTCCACTCGAGAGGAAGCACGAGAGTTCCACCCACATCCAGAGGAGCCCCGTTTCTGCCTCCTAGCTCTAGAGGAGGTATCCTTTCCCTGCGTGGTCGGGAAAGAATTCCCGGCGATCCCGTCGCATCTCAAGAGGAGGCGCTCTCCACAGGAAAGGCGAGAGGAACTCCAGGGTCGTGCCACCATTCCAAGAGTCCCCCAGATGACTCAGTCCATTCCAGGGAAACCTGTTTTCCCTGCACTGTCTCGACTTTCAAGCTGAGGATCGACTCACACCACGGTGGCACGTGGGACAGCCCTGTGGGAAAGCCTCGTGGGAAAGCCTCGTGGGAAAGCCCCGAGGGAAAGCCTCGAGGGAAAGCCACAGATCCTTTGATCCACACGAAGGGAAGCACGACACTGCTGCTACAGCTCGGGAGGAAAGCGCACGTGCATGCCCCCACTCGAGACGAGGACTGACTCCCCTGGGGAGACTCCAGAAATACCCCAAGATTCATGTCAGCACTGGAGAGGAATCCTCAGGTTCAGGCACTGACTCCACACAAGGTCTTAGGCCCCAGCATCGACGGGAGAGGAATCCCGAGAGATCCCCAAGCAACTCGCATGGGGACTGGCCTTTCCTGAGGCCACCAGAGCGGGTCCCTGAGGTCCCCGACGTAAGTCGAGAACACCTGCCGCAACTCGAGAAAATCCAGGAGGTTTTCCTCTCCAGTCGAGATGAGGCCCATTTCCGCTGAGGCATCTCGAGGCTAATCATATCTAACATCTGGAACTTCCAAAGGGTCCTTCACACCCTTTCTGCAACTCAAGAAGTTCCCCGACATACCCGTCTCCACTCGAGAGGAAGCACGAGAGTCACGCCCACATCCAGAGGAGCCCCGTTTCCGTCTCTAAGCTCGATAGGAGGGAACCTTTCCATGCGTGGTCGGGAAAGAATTCCCGGCATTCCCGTCGTATCTCAAGAGGAGGTGCTCTCCACAGGAAAGGCAAGAGGAACTCCAGGGTCGTGCCACCATTCCCAGAGTCCCCCAGATGTCTCTGTCCATTCCAGGGAAACCTGTTTCCCATGCACTACCTCGACTTTCAAGCCAAGGATCGACTCACACCACGGTGGCACATGGGACAGCCCTGTGGGAAAGCCTCGTGGGAAAGCCTCGTGGGAAAGCCTCGAGGGAAAGCCACAGATCCCTTGATCCACACGAAGGGAAGCACGAAACTGCTGCTACAGCTCGGGAGGAAAGCGCACGTGCATGCCCCCACTCGAAACAAGGACTGACTCCCCTGGGGAGACTGCAGAAGTACCGCAAGATCCATGTCAGCACTGGAGAGGAATCGTCAGGTTCCGGCACTGACTCCACACAAGGTCTTAGGGCCCAGCATCGACGGGAGAGGAAACCCCAGTGGCCCCCGAGAAGCCCCCGAGCAACTCGCATGGGGATTGGCCTTTCCTGAGCCACCAGAGCGGGTCGCTGAGGTCCCCGTCAGAAAGTCGAGAGCACCTGCCGCAACTCGAGAAATTCCAGGAGGTTCTCCCCTCCAGGCGAGATGAGGCCCTTTTCCGCCGAGGCGTCTCGAGGCTAATCAGACCTAACCTCTGGAACTTCCAAAGGGTCCTTCACAACCTTGCTGCAACTCAAGAAATCCCCCGAAATACCTGACTCCACTCTAGAGGAAGCTCGAGAGGCCCACCCACATTCCAGAGGAGCCCCGTTTCAGCCTCCTAGTTCGAGAGGAGGGATCCTTTCCCTGCGTGGTCGGGAAAGAATTCCCGGCATTTCCGTCGCATTTCAAGAGGAGGCGCTCTCCACAGGAAAGGCGAGAGGAACTCCAGGGTCGTGCCACCATTCCCAGAGTCCTCCAGATGTCTCAGTCCATTCCAGGGAAACCTGTTTCCCTGCACTACCTCGACTTTCAAGCCAAGGATCGACTCACACCACGGTGGCACATGGGACAGCCCTGTGGGTAAGCCTCGTGGGAAAGCCTCGTGGGAAAGCCTCGTGGGAAAGCTTCGAGGGAAAGCCACAGATCCCTTGATCCACACGAAGGGAAGCACGACACTGCTGCTAGAGCTCGGGAGGAAAGAGCACGTACATGCCCCCACTCGAGACGAGGACTGACTCCCCTGGGGAGACTCCAGAAGTACCCCAAGATCCATGTCAGCACTGGAGAGGAATCCTCAGGTTCCGGCACTGACTACACACAAGGTCTTAGGCCCCAGCATCGACGGGAGAGGAATCCCGAGAGGCCCCTGAGCAACTCGCATGGGGACTGGCCTTTCCTGAGGCAACCAGAGCGGGCCCTGAGGTCCCCGTCGTAAGTCGAGAGCACCTGCAGCAACTCGAGAAAATCCAGGAGGTTCTCCCCTCCAGGCGAGATGAGGCCCATTTCCGATGAGGCGTCTCGAGGCTAATCACACCTAACCTCTGGAACTTCCAAAGGGTCCTTCACACCCTTGCTGCAACTCAAGAAGTTCCCCGACATACCCGTCTCCACTCGAGAGGAAGCACGAGAGTTCCACCCACATCCAGAGGAGCCCAGTTTCCGCCTCCTAGCTCGAGAGGAGGGATCCTTTCCACTGCGTGGCCGGGAAAGAATTCCCGGCGTTCCCGGTCGCATCTCAAGAGGAGGCGCTCTCCACAGGAAAGGCGAGAGGAACTCCAGGGTCGTGCCACCATTCCCAAGAGTCCCCAGATGACTCAGTCCATTCCAGGGAAACCTGTTTTCCCTGCACTGTCTCGACTTTCAAGCCGAGGATCGACTCACACCACGGTGGCACGTGGGACAGCCCTGTGGGAAAGCCTCGTTGGAAAGCCTCGTGGGAAAGCCCCGAGGGAAAGCCTCGAGGGAAAGCCACAGATCCCTTGATCCACACGAAGGGAAGCACGACACTGCTGCTACAGCTCGGGAGGAAAGCGCACGTGCATGCCCCACTCGAGACGAGGACTGACTCCCCTGGGGAGACTCCAGAAGTACCCCAAGATCCATGTCAGCACTGGAGAGGAATCCTCAGGTTCCGGCACTGACTACACCCAAGGTCTTAGGCCCCAGCATCGACGGGAGAGGAATCCCGAGAGGCTTCTGAGCAACTCGCATGGGGACTGGCCTTTCCTGAGGCAACCAGAGCGGGTCCCTGAGGTCCCCGTCGTAAGTCGAGAGCACCTGCACCAACTCGAGAAAATCCAGGAGGTTCTCCCCTCCAGGCGAGATGAGGCCCATTTCGGACGAGGTGTCTCGAGGCTAATCACACCTAACCTCTGGAACTTCCAAAGGGTCCTTCACACCCTTGCTGCAACTCAAGAAGTTCCCCGACATACCCGTCTCCACTCGAGAGGAAGCACGAGAGTTCCACCCACATCCAGAGGAGCCCCGATTCTGCCTCCTAGCTCGAGAGGAGGGATCCTTTCACTGCGTGGTCGGGGAAAGAATTCCCGGCCTTCCCGGCGCATCTCAAGAGGAGGCGCTCTCCACAGGAAAGGCCTGAGAGGAACTCCAGGGTCGTGCCACCATTCCAAGAGTCCCCAGATGACTCAGTCCATTCCAGGGAAACCTGTTTTACCCTGCACTGTCTCGACTTTCAAGCGAGGATCGACTCACACCACGGTGGCACGTGGGACAGCCCTGTGGGAAAGCCTCGTGGGAAAGCCTCGTGAGGAAAGCCCTCGATGGGAAAGCCTCGAGGGGAAAGCCACAGATCCCTTGATCCACGACGAAGGAAGCACGACACTGCTGCTACAGCTCGGAGGAAGCGCACGTGCATGCCCCCACTCGTAGACGAGGACTGACTCCCTGGGGAGACTCCAGAAGTACCCCAAGATCCATGTCAGCACTGGAGAGAATCCTCAGGTTCGGCACGACTACACACAAGGTCTTATGCCCAGCATCGACGGGAGAGGAATCCCGAGAGGCCCGAGCAACTCGCGATGGGGACTGGCCTTTCCTGAGCAACCAGAGCGGTCCCTGTGGTCCCGTCGTAAGTCGAGAGCACCTGCGCAATCTCGAGAAAATCAGGAGGTTTTCCTCTCCAGGCGAGATGAGGCCCATTTCCGCTGAGGCGTCTCGAGGCTAATCATATCTAACATCTGGAACTTCCAAAGGGTCCTTCACACCCTTGCTGCAACACAAGAGTTCCCGACATAGCCGTCTCCACTCGAGAGGAAGCACGAGAGTCACGCCCACATCCAGAGGAGCCCCGTTTCCGTCTCTTAGCTCGATAGGAGGAACCTTTCCATGCGTGGTCGGGAAAGAATTCCCGGCATTCCCGTCGTATCTCAAGAGGAGGCGCTCTTCACAGGAAAGGCAAGAGGAACTCCCAGGGTCGTGCCACCATTCCAGAGTCCCCCAGATGTCTCTGTCCATTCCAGGGAAACCTGTTTCCCTGCACTACCTCGACTTTCAAGCCAAGTATCGACTCACACCACGGTGGCACATGGGACAGCACTGTGGGAAAGCCCTGGGAAAGCCTCGTGGGAAAGCTCGTGGGAAAGCCTCGTGGGAAAGCCTCGAGGAAAGCCACA
>NW_017191454.1:0-10773 GCF_001704415.2 Capra hircus
TTTGGCGAATCAGTCTGTCCGGGATCCAAGTTGACGAATCTGCACCCTGTGGAAAAAAATATAAAACACTTCCTCGACCCGCCAGTAAATTTTGGGTCGGGATCTTTTTGTTATCTGGAGGAGATCTTTTTTGCTTTACTAATGCTTTTTATTTTACTGTTTCAAACGAATCAGCATTTAACTTATTACAAGAGAACATGTTGTAAAATCTGATGGGGGAAAACTATACTTAATTTCTCTCTTTTTAATTTTTGAATTAACAAAGCACGTGAGGGTAAATGATGCAAGATCTGATCACAAGAATTTCCTATAGCAATCTGCCAATCATCAAACATTTGAAAAGCATCAAGTTGTTCTCTGTTATATGGAAGTACAATTTTTGATGGTTCTTTATTAAACAATTTAATAAATCAGTATATTTGAATTAATCTTTTTAATTAACATGTCAGTAATTTTTCCTTAGGCAGAGGCACTGTTCCACCCACACCGGATCTTGAAATTTTCATGTAATGGGGTAGGCAGCAAAAACAATGGCCTTCATTATAAATTTGGATATCCCAATCCAGTATATAGCTTGCGAGGAGTTGGGCAAATTAGCTCAATTATTCTTGTCTGTTGTTACCCAATCCTTTTGATGGATCATAGCCGATCTGCAGCATCTGAGAGGTCACTTTATCATCAGGGCCTAAAAAGTAACACTCCCATTTGAGATAGCATGTCCCTCCCCCACAGGGTAAGGGGGAGTGAAGGACTACATACGGTTGGAAAGTTCCACGGGTGTCCTCAAATTGCCAATCTAAAATTTTTGCACTTTTGGCTACTGTGGGGGCTCTTCCTATCCCACCAAGTTATTTTCAGTAGTATGTGTGGGCCAGGAGGTGGCCAGGAGCTAGGCCAGTCTTTTCCTGAAATGCAAGAAACGTCTGCTCCTGTGTCTAATAACCCCACAATAGACTTGCCATTAATCAGAATAGTTTTCATAGGCCGTTTCTGAGTAATTTTTGTTATCCAAAAAACCATATCACTAGACCCAAATATAAGAAGCAAGAAAAGAGGTGTTACACAATATCTTTATAAGCTTTTCTAATGATCTTTTTATAACCCAAATCTGGTCTATAGCCTTTTAGATGACAAGTAACCATTTAATCTTAGCTTGAAACTTCCAGCAACGGGGAGCTCACTATTCACCAAGGTTTTAAACTCTCTCACCTCTTACTCTATTAGCATTTTTATCCTGCATACCACTTTTCTAACTCCTTTTCAGTAGTATATGTTGGCCAGGAGCTCGCTAGTCTCTCAGCAATGTAAGAAACGTCTTGTCTATTGTCTAACAGCCATGACATTTTATATCTTTGAATTAAAAAATCTTTTAAAGGCCTAGAAGCTGCAATTTTTTGCACCCAAAAAGCTAGATCTAGATCCTCTGGGGCTTTTTTTGTCTGGTTTTCTGTTTGGTAATAAGGTAAAAGCAAAAGCTGTGCTATTATTTTTTTTTTAATTTTTATTAATTGCACAGTTTTAGCAGGGTGGCGAGATCAAAACTTCAGTTTTTTCAGTATAATCAGAATTTACTACACAAGACACTACCGAAATTTCTTGAAAAGAAAGCAAGCTATGCCCCAGTACAAGTCTTACAATGTCCTCAGGCAGGGGACTAGCCACTCTCATTGGAATCTGAGTCACTGGCACATCAGGGGTTAATATTATTGAAGTGGTGAACTGAGTCTAGGCCTGAGCTACCTGGGTTGTTTGGTACGGGTTGTTGTGTCTGTTTAGCAGGACATTTTGGCAAAACATGTTCTATTTGGCCTCAGAGAAACATTTTGCATTTGTAAAGTCCTTTTTATTACGAATATTTTTTTTTGTTTTTCTTCCTTTTTCTTTTTTTTTTTTTGTTGGGTGAGGCCCCTCCTGAGGGGATTTTATGCAAGGAGCAAGCTCTGTTTTAAAAGCTCTTTTGCTCAAAAATATTGTCACTATCGTTTTCAAACTTAAGCAATGTTCTGGGAGGCTTTGGATATAAAGTGGGAGTTCTTAAGCCCTGGGGAGGCGCAAGCAGAGGTTGCAGTGGTCGCCTTAAATAAGATAACTTTTTTAAAGGTTTGGTTTGTGTAGAGGGGGAGGGGCTCTCCAGGGCGCTCGGCCGCTGCGTCCTGTAAGCACCCTCCTTCCTCGGGAGGAAGAGGAGTCTCTCTCCTTTTGTTTGCCAATGGCAGAAAATACGATCTGCATAGAAGGTGGAGACCCACTACCATTTACCGCTATAGCCTCTCCCATAGGCTATCTAACAGCCTCATGACAGGGGTCCAGACATTTGTAATCATATTTACAGAGCAAAAGCATTTACAGGCCCATGCAAAGTATAGTAAGTTTTTAGCTGTTTTCCTACTCTCTCCCAGGTGTCTAAGTTAACAGTGCCTTCTTCTGGAAACCAGGGACACTGTTCTTGTACAAAAGGAAAAAATGAATGAATATTGGAATTTTTAACTTTAATTCCTCGTTTAGTTAGTAACTGCAAGATTACTCCTATAAAAAGCTGTCTTTCTTTTGATTCACTGTTACCCATGTCAGAAAATTAAGTCTTATAGAAAAAGTCTACCTCAACAAAAGGTTTTACCTCTGGCGAGGGGGGTTTTGTTTTTAACCCTAGGATAGCAGGTTTCTTTTCAACCTCTAGAGCACCAGGTTTCTCTTAAACCCTTGAACACTTCCCACTCTTCCTCACCCTGTCTATCCTACAGGGGGGTCCGCGGCACCCTGAGTGGGGTCCTAGCCTTCCCCGAACACTCAACACTGGGGGAGTACCCGAAAGTACTCCGGGGGGAGTGATTAAGTCACTCCGGGGGGAGCAACAGAGAGTGCTCCGGGGGGAGCAACGGAGAGGGCTCCGGGGGGAGCAGCAGAGAGTGCTCCGGGGGGAGCTTTTGCTCCGAGGAACCTACCTTCGAATAGCCTGTTCCGGGCGCCACTTGCCGGGGGTCCTGGCCCGGTGGATCCAGGGAATTCGAAGGGTGGACGGCGTTGGCGTGGAAAGACTTGTTTGTTTATTAATGTAAGATTAGATTAAGAAACTATAGTGTAATAAGAAGATTAAGTGGAGGAAGAGGGCTGAATAGCTTGGTTTACGCGGAAGGCCAATAAAATTCCAGACAAGGAATCTGCACCATCTACGTTGGGCCACCGGCGCCCGCTTGAATATCTAAGGGTGCCTCGCCTTAAGCTCCCTTTCGTGCGGGTCTTAACAGCCGGGGCAAGTAAGTAGACCTGGCGAGCCTCTGCCCCCAGATGGAGATTCAGCCTGAAGTTAAAGTAAAGAGCAGAGAGAGGGAAGGGAGAGAAAGGAGGAGAGAGAGACATGGGGGAGCCAGAGTCCCAAGAAACCAGGCCGAGAGACTAGTTCGAGAAACTGGTCCGATCCTTTATTGTTCAGAAGGCCTTTTATACTTTTGATAAAACATGGAGATCAACGGGTAACACAGAATTATGTAGCGTTCGCAGCCCAGACTCTTTCTATACATCATTTTGTATACAAAAGGTCTCAGGTGATTTACATTATCTTCTGGCCAAGAAGCTTGTTAACACTTTTTAGCTCTCTTCCTTAATGAATGTTGATTTTGTTTCCCCCGAAGTGTTTTTCTTTAATTTGCATCTCCTTAAAGCATTAAAGTTACATCTCTATAGAACAAAGGTGCAGTGGGATATAACAAAGAAGGTACTTAACTCAAAGATCTAATGTTGCTAATACCAGGTCTACTACTTGTTTTTCTATATACCAACTATATCTAAAAATAAAGGATATGAAAATTTGGCAGCAAGCATTGACTCAACAAATGAAACTTTTAATCAGTCCTATTCTAAAGATTTTGACTCTTCGGAAGCCCCTACATTCCTAGGATGTTTTAAGCTTCCTGTGCCTCCTGCAGTCAGGAGGCCTCAAACAATCACACTCGCAGAGTCCTGCAGGCAGGCTAGAAAGCCATCGAGGGGTTTTTAGATTGAAACACTCTTTCAAATGCAGAAGACTGAAACCCTGAATTGACTTTTTCCAGAAAATGTCAGAAGAGTGGAAAAGCAGAGCACAAAAGCCGGCAGATTTTTGTTGGGTACATGCTTAGGAATTTCCAGAGGGGTCCCTGAAGTCTGAGCACGCCTTGCGAATGTCAGCTTCCTTCCTCATGACCTTGTCACGGGGGGATTCCTCACACTGGCTCCCGGCAGCTTTCCCACAGGGCTGTCCCACGTGCCACCGTGGTGTGAGTCGATACTCGGCTTGAAAGTCGAGGCAGTGCAGGGAAAACAGGTTTCCCTGGAATGGACTGAGACATCTGGGGACTCTGGGAATGTGGCACGACCCTGGAGTTCCTCTCGCCTTTCCTGTGGAGAGCGCCTCCACTTGAGATGCGACGGGAAAGCCGGGAATTCTTTCCCGACCACGCAGGGAAAGTATCCCTCCTCTCTAGCTAGGAGGCGGAAACGGGTCTCCTCTGGATGTGGGCGGGACTCTCGTGCTTCCTGTCGAGTGGAGACGAGCATGTTGGGGAACTTCTTGAGTTGCAGCAAGGGTGTGAATGACCCTTTGGAAGTTCCAGAGTTTAGGTGTGATTAGCCTCGAGACCCCTCAGCGGAAATGGGCCTCATCTCGCCAGGAGAGGAGAACCTCCTGGATTTTCTCGAGTTGCAGCAGATGCTCTCGACTTACGACGGTGACATCAGGGACCCCCTTTGTGGCCTCACGAAAGGGAAGTCCCCATGCGAGTTGCTCATGGGTCTCTCGGGATTCGTCTCCCGTCGATGCCGGGACCTAAGATCTTGTGTGGAGTCTGTGCCAAAACCTGAGGATTCCTCTCCAGTGCTGACATGTATCTTGGGGTATTTCTGGAGTCTCCCCAGGGGAGTCAGTCCTCGTCTCGAGTCGGGCATGCACGTGAGCTTTCCTCCGAGCTGTAGCAGCAGTGTTGAGCTTCCCTTCGCGAGGATCAAGGGATCTGTGGCTTTCCCTCGAGGCTTTCCCACGACGCTTTCCACGACGCTTTCCCACAGGACTGTCCCACCTGCCACCTTGGTGTGAGTCGAACCTCTTCTTGAAAGTCGAGGCAGTGCAGGGAAAACAGGTTTCCCTGGAATGGACTAAGACATCTGTGGGACTCTGGGAATGGTGCACGACCCTGGAGTTCCTCTCGCCTTCCCTGTGGAGAGCGCCCCTCTTGAGATGCGATGGGAACGCCGGGAATTCTTTCCCGACCACGCAGGGAAAGGATCCCTCCTCTCGAGCTAGGAGTCGGAAACGGGGCTCCTCTGGATGTGGGCGGACTCTCGTTCTTCCTCTCGAGTGGAGACTGGTATGTTGGTGATCTGCTTGAATTGCAGAAAGGGTGTGAAGGACCCTTTGGAAGTTCCAGAGGTTAGGTGTGATTAGCCGTGAGAGAACTCAGTGGAAATGGGCCTCATCTCGCCAAGAAAGGAGAACCTCCTGGATTTTCTCAAGTTGCGGCAGGTGCTCTCGAATTACTACGGGGACCTCAGGGACCCTCTGGTGGCCTCAGGAAAGGCCAGTCCCCATGCGATTTTGCTCGGGTCCTCTCGGGATTCCTCTCCATCGATGCCAGGGCCTAAGACCTTGTGTGGAGTCGGTGTCGGAAACTGAGAATTCCTCTCCAGTTCTGACATGGATCTTGGGGTACTTCTGGAGTCTCCCAGGGGAGTCAGTCCTCGTCTCGAGTGGGGGCATGCACGTGCACTTCCTCCCCGAACTGTAGCAGCAGTGTCACGCTTCCCTTCCCGTGTATCCTAGGATCAGTGGCTTTCCCTCGAGGCTTTAAGCGAGGCTTTCCCACGACGCTTTCCCACCAGGCTTTCCCACGACGCTTTCCCAAGGTGATGTCCCACGTGCCACCGTGGTGTCAGTCGATCCTCGTCTTGAAAGTTGAGTCAGTGCCGGGAAAACAGGCTTCCGTGGAATGGACTGAGATATCTGGGGGATCTGGGAATGGTGGCACGACCCTGGAGTACCTCTCGCCTTTCCTGTGGAGAGCGCCCTCTTGAGATGTGACGGGAACGCCGGGAATTCTTTCCCGACCACGCAGGGAATGGATCCCTCCTGTTGAGCTATGAGGCGGAAACGGGGCTCATCTGGATGTGGGCGGACACTCGTGCTTCCTCTCGAGTGGAAACGGGTATGTCGGGAACTTCTTGAGTTGCAGAAAGAGTGTGAAGGACGCTTTGTAACTTCCAGGTTAGGTGTGATTAGCCTCGAGACGTCTCAGCAGAAATGGTCCTCATCTCGCCTGAAAGGGAGAACCTCCTGGATTTATTCAAGTTGCGGCAGGTGCTCTCGACCTACGACGGGCCCTCAGGGACCCTCTCTGGTGGCCTCAGGAAAGGCCAGTCCCCATGCAAGTTGCACGGGGACCTCTCGGGATTCCTCTCCCGTCGGTGCCGGGCCTAAGAACTTGTGTGGAGTCGGTGCCGGAACCTGAGGTTTCCTCTCCAGTGCTGACATGGATTTTGGAGTACTTCTGGAGTCTCCCCAGGGGAGTCAGTCCTTGTCTCGAGTGGAGCATGCACGTGCGCTTTCCTCCCGAGCTGCAGCAGCAGTGTCATGGTTCCCTTCGCGTGGATCAAGGGATCTGTGGCTTTCCCTCGAGGCTTTCCCAAAGGGCTGTCCCACGTGCCACCGTGGTGTGAGTCGATCCTCGTCCTGAAAGTCGAGCAGTGTAGGGAAAAAAGTTTCCCTGGAATGGACTGAGACATCTGGGGGACTCTGGAATGGTTGCACGACCCTGGAGTTCCGCTCGCCTTTCCTGTGGAGAGCGCCTCCTCTTGAGATGCGACGGGAACGCCGGGAATTCTTTCCCGACCATGCAGGGAAAGGATCCCTCCTCTCGAGCTAGGAGGCGGAAACGGGGGTTCCTCTAGATGTGGGCGGGACTCTCGTGCTTCCTCTCGAGTGGAGACGGGTATGTCAGCGAACTTCTTGAGTTGCAGCAAGGGTGTGAAGGACCCTTTGGAAGTTCCAGAGGTTTGGTGTGATTAGCCTCGAGACGCCTCAGCGGAAATGGGCCTCATCTCGCCTGGAAGGGAGAACCTCCTGGATTTTCTCGAGTTGCGGCAGGTGCTCTTGACTAACGACGGGGACATCAGGAACCCGCTCTGGTGGCCTCAGGAAAGGCAGGTCCCCATACGAGTTGCTCGGGGGCCTCTCGGGATTCCTCTCCCCTGATGCCGGGGCCTAAGCCCTTGTGTGGAGTCGGTGCCGGAACCTGAGGATTCCTCTCCAGGGCTGACATGGACCTTGGGGTACTTCTGGAGTCTCCCCAGGGAGTCAGTCCTCGTCTCGAGTGTGGGCATGCAAGTGCGCTTTCCTCCCGAGCTTTAGCAGCAGTGTCACGCTTCCCTTCGCTTGGATCAAGGGATCTGTGGCTTTCCCTCGAGGGTTTCCCATGAGGCTTTCCCACGAGGCTTTCCCACAGGGTTTTCCCCCGTGCCACCATGGTGTGAGTTGATCCTCGGCTTGAAAGTCGAGGCAGTGCAGGGAAAACAGGTTTCCCTGGAATAGACTGAGACATCTGGGGGACTCTGGGAATGGTGGCATGACCCTGGAGTTCCTCTCGGCTTTCCTGTAGAGAGGGCCTCCTCTTGAGATGCGACGCAACCGCCGGGAATTCTTTCACGACGACGCAGGGAAAGGATCCCTCTTCTCGAGCTTGGAGGCGGAAACTGGGCTCCTCTGGATTGGGCGGGACTCTCGTGCTTCCTCTTGAGTGGAGACGGTATGTCGGGAACTTCTTGAGTTGCAGCAAGGGTGTGAAGGACCCTTTGGAAGTTCCAGAGGTTAGGTGTGATTAGCCTGGGGACGCCTCAGAGGAAATGGTCCTCATCTCCCCTGGAGGGGAGAACCTCCTGCATTTTCTTGAGTTGCTGCAGGTGTTCTCGCGTTACGACGGGGACCTCAGGGACCCGCTCTGTGGCCTCAGGAAAGGCCAGTCCCCATGCGAGTTGCTCGGGGCCTATCAGGATTCCTTTCCCATCGATGCCGGGCCTAACACCTTGTGGGGAGTCGGTGCCGGAACCTGAGAATTCCTCTCCAGTGCTGACTTGGATCTTGGGTACTTCTGGAGACTCCACAGGGGAGTCAGTCCTTGTCCCGAGTAAGGGCATGCACGTGTGCTTTCCCCGAGCTGTAGCAGCAGTGTGCCCCTTCGCGTGGATCAAGGGATCTGTGGCTTTCCCTCCAGGCTTTCCCATGAGACTTTCCCACGAGGCTTTCCCACAGGGCTGTCCCACGTGCCACCGTCGTGTGAGACGATCCTCGGCTTGAAAGTCGAGGCAGTGCAGGAAAACAGGTTTCCCTGGAATGGCCTGAGACATCTGGGGGACTCTGGGAATGGTGGAACGACCCTGGAGTTCCTCACGCCTTTCCTGTGTAAAGCGTCCCCTCTTGAGATGCGACGAACGCCGAGAATTCTTTCCCGACCACGCAGGGAAAGGATCCCTCCTCTCGAGCTATGAGGCGAAACGGGGCTCCTCTGGATGTGGCGGGACTCTCGTGCTTCCTCTCGAGGAGACGGGTATGTCGGGGAACTTCTTGTGTTGCAGCAAGGATGTGAAGAACGTTTTGGAAGTTCCAGAGTTTAGGTGTGATTAACCTGGGACGCTTCAGAGGAAATGGGCCTCATCTCGCCTGGAGGGAGAACCTCCTGGATTTTCTCGAGTTGCGGCAGGTGCTCTCGACTTATGACGGGGACCTCAGGGACCCGCTCTAATGGCCTCAGGAAAGGCCAGTCCCCATGCTAGTTACTCGGGGCCTCTCGGGATTCCTCTCCCGTCGATGCCGGGCCTAAGACCTTGTTTGGAGTCGGTGCCGGAAAGTGAGGATTCCTCTACAGGGCTGACGTGATCTTGGGGTACTTCTGGACTCTCCTCAGGTAGTCAGTCCTCGTCTCGAGTGGGGGGCATGCACGTGCGCTTTCCTCCCGAGCTGTAGCAGCAGTGTCACACTTCCCTTCGGGTTGATCAAAGCAACTGTGGCTTTCCCTAGAGGCTTTCCACGAGGCTTTCCCTCGAGTCTTTCCAACGAGGCTTTCCCACAGGGCTGTCCCACGTGCCACCGTGGTGTGAGTCGATCCTTGGCTTGAAAGTCGAGGCAGTGCAGGGAAAACAGGTTTCCCTGGAATGCACTGAGACATCTGGGGACGCTGGAATGGTGGCCCGACCCTGGATTTCCTCTCGCCTTTCCTGTGGAGATCGCCTCCCTCTTTAGATGCGCCGGGAACACTGGGAACTCTTTCCCGATCACTGAGGGAAAGGATCCCTCCTCTCGAGCTAGGAGGCGGAAACGGGGCTCCTCTGGATGTGGGCGGGACTCTCGTGCTTCCTCTCGAGTGAGACGGGTATGTTGGGATCTTATTGAGTTGCAGCAAGGGTGTTAAGGACCCTTTGGAAGTTCCAGAGGTAAGGTGTGATTAGCCTTGAGACACCTCAGCGGAAATGGTCCTCATCTCGCCTGGAAGGGAGAACCTCCTGGATTTTCTCAAGTTGCTGCTGGTGCTCTCGACCTACGACGGGAACCTCAGGGACCCGCTCTGGTGGCCTCAGGAAAGGCCAGTCCCCATGCGAGTTGCTCGGGAGACTCACGGGATTCCTCTCCCGTCGATGCTGGGGCCTAAGACCTTTGTGGAGTCGGTGCCGTAAAGTGAGGGTTCCTCTCCAGTGCTGACATGGATCTTGGGTACTTCTGGAGTCTCCCCAGGGGAGTCAGTCCTCGTCTCGTGGGGGCATGCACGTGTACTTTCCTCCCGACCAGAAGCAGCAGTGTCACGCTTCCCTTCGCGTGGATCAAAGCATCTGTCGCTTTCCCTCGAGGCTTTCCCACCAGGCTTTCCCACAGGGCTGTCCCACGTGCCACCGTGGTGTGAGTCGATCCTCGGCTTGAAAGTCGAGGCAGTGCAGGGAAAACAGGTTTCCCTGGAATGGATGAGACATCTGGGGGACTCTGGGGATGGTGGCACGACCCTGGAGTTCCTCTCGCCTTTCCTGTGGACAGCGCCTCCTCTTGAGATGCGACGGGAACACCGGGAATTCTTTCCCGACCGCGCAGGAAAAGGATCCCTCCTCTCGAACTTGGAGGCGGAAACGGGGCTCCTCTGGATGTGGCCGGGACTCTCGTGCTTCCTCTCGAGTGGAGACGGGTATGTGGGGAAATTCTTGAGTTGCAGCAACGTTGTGAAGGATCCTTTGGAATTCCAGAGGTTAGGTGTGTTTAGAGTCGAGACGCCTCAGCGGAAATGGGCCTCATCTCCCCTGGAGGGGGAGAATCTCCTGCATTTTTTCGACAGTTGTCCGCTACGATGCCTCTTCGCCTATCACGACCGGGCCACCACTGGGCACCCCGCCTCTGGTGCCTCCCAGCACCCCAATGCCCCCAGTCCCATCGAGTCTCGCCTCCTGCGCGGTCTCCTCTTCGGGATCCTCTACCCGTCCACCTGCCAGGGCCCAAGACTCTTGTTCGTTGAGTTCCCGGGTTTACCGGGGTCCCACGCCCCGCGTCGGATCACGGTAAATTGCACCCAGGCCCCGTGACGGCCACCTGTGGCGTGGAAGACCTCTGTTTGT
This sequence comes from Capra hircus, assembly GCF_001704415.2. Taxonomy (NCBI): domain Eukaryota; kingdom Metazoa; phylum Chordata; class Mammalia; order Artiodactyla; family Bovidae; genus Capra; species Capra hircus. The sequence goes on from NW_017191454.1 coordinate 10,612, forward strand.
TTTATTAATCGTAAGATTAGATTAAGAAAACATACGCTGTAAGTAGAATATTAAATGGAGGACACGGGCTGAATAGCCTATGACGCGTTTCACGCGGCTCCCAAGTGCAATAAAATTACCAGACAAGAATCTGCCCATCCTACGTTGACCGCCCCGGCGCAT
>NW_017191455.1:0-10773 GCF_001704415.2 Capra hircus
AACTTCCAAAGGGTCCTTCACACCCTTGCTGCAACTCAAAAGTTTCCCCTGACATACCCGTCTCTACTCAGAGAGATCCAAGGGTCCCGCCCATATCCAGAGTGGCCCCGTTTCCGCCTGCTAGCTCGAGAGGAGGGATCCTTTCCTGCGTGGTCGGGAAAGAATTCCCGGCGTTCCCGTCGCATCTCAAGAGGAGCGCTCTCTACAGGAATGGCGAGAGGAACTCCAGGGTCGTGCCACCATTCCCAGAGTCTCCCAGATGTCTCAGTCCATTCCAGGGAAACCTGTTTTCCCTGCACTGTCTCGACTTTCTAGCCGAGAATGGACTCACACCACGGTGGCACGTGGGACATCCCTGTGGGAAAACCTCGTGGGAAAGCCTCGTGGGAAAGCCTCGAGGGAAAGCCACAGATCCCTTGATCCAGGCGAAAGGATGCCTGACACTGCTGCTACAGCTCGGGAGGAAAGCTCACGTGCATGCCCCCACTCGAGACGAGGACTGACTCCCCTGGGGAGACTCCAGAAGTACCCCAAGAAGCATGTCAGCACTGAAGAGGAATCCTCAGATTCCGGCACCGAAGCCACACAAGGTCTTAGGCCCCGGCATCGACGGGAGAGGAAACCCGAGAGGCACCCGAGCAACTCGCATGGGGACTGGCCTTTTCTGAGGCCACCAGAGCGGGTCCCTGAGGTCCCCGTCGTAAGTCGAGAGCACCTGTCGCAACTCGAGAAAATCCAGGAGGTTCTCCCCTCCAGGCGAGATGAGGCCCATTTCCGCTGAGACGTCTCGAGGCTAATCAAACCTAACCTATGGAACTTCCAAAAGGGTCCTTCACACCCTTGCTGCAACTCAAGAAGTTCCCCGACATACCCGTCTCCACTCGAGAGGAAGCAGGAAAGTCCCCGCCCACATCCAGAGGAGCCACGTTTCCTCCTCATTGCTCGAGAGGTTTGATCCTTTCCCTGCGTGGTCGGGAAAGAATTCGCGGCATTCCCGTCCCACATCAAGAGGAGGCGCTCTCCAGAGGAAAAACGAGAGGAACTCCAGAGTCGTGCCCCATTCCCAGAGTCCCCAGATGTCTCAGTCCATTCCAGGGAAACCTGTATTCCCTGCACTGCCTCGACTTTCAAGCCGAGGATCGACTCACACCACAGTGGCACGTGGGACAGCCCTGTGGGAAAGCCTCGTGGGAAAGCCTCTTGGCGAAAGCCTCGAGGGAAAAGCCACAGATCAGTTGATACACGCGAAGGAAGCGTGACACTGCTGCTACAGCTCGGGAGGAAAGCGCACGTGTATGCCCCCCCACTCGAGTAGAGGACTGACTGCCCTGGGGAGACTCCAGAAGTACCCCAAGATCCATGTCAGCACTGGAGAGGAATCCTCAGGTTCCGGCACCGACTCACACAAGATCTTAGGCCCTGGCATCGACGGGAGAGGAATCCCGAGAGGCCCCCGAGCAACTCGCATGGGGACTGGCCTTTCCTGAGGCCACCAGAACGGGTCCCTGAGGTCCCCGTCGTAAGTTGAGAGCACCTGCCGCAACTCTAGAAAATCCAGGAGGTTCTCTCCTCCAGGCGAGATGAGGCCCATTTCTGCTGAGGCATCTCGAGGCTAATCACATCTAACATCTGGAACTTCCAAAGGGTCCTTCACACCCTTGCTGCAACTCAAGAAGTTCCCCGACATACCGTCTCCACTCGATAGGAAGCACGAGAGTTCCGCCCATATCCAGAGGAGCCCGTTTCCTCCTCCTAGACCGAGAGGAGGGATCCTTTCCCTGCGTGGTCGGGAAAGAATTCCCGGCATTACCGTCGTATCTCAAGAAGAGGCGCTCTGCACAGGAAAGGCCAGAGAAACTCCAGGGTCGTGCCACCATTCCCAGAGTCACCCAGATGTCTCAGTCCATTCCAGGGAAACCTGTTTTCCCTGCACTGCCTCGACTTTCAAGCCGAGGATCGACTCACAAAACGGTGGCACGTGGGACAGCTCTGTGGGAAAGCCTCGTGGGAAAGCATCGAGGGAAAGACACAGATCCCTTGATCCACGCGAAGAGAAGCATGACACTGCTGCTACAGATCGGGAGGAAATCGCACGTGCATGGCCCCACTCGAGATGAGGACTGACTCCCCTGGGGAGACTCCAGAAGTACCCCAAGATCCATGTCAGCACTGGAGAGGAATGCTCAGGTTCCGGCACGGACTCCACACAAGTCTAGACCCCGGAATCTACGGGAGAGGAATCCCGAGAGGCCCCAGAGCAATTCCCATGGGGACTGGCCTTTCCTGAGGGCACCAGGGTGGGTCCCTGAGGTCCCCATCGTAAGTCGAGAGCACCTGCCGCAACTCGAGAAAATCCAGGAGGTTCCCCAATCCAGGCGAGATGAGGCCCATTTCCGCTGAGGCAACAAGGGGGTAATCACACTTAAACTCTGGAACTTCCAAAGGGTCCTTCACACCCTTGCTGCAACTCAAGAAGTTCCCTGACATACCCGTCTCTACTCAAGAGGATCCCAAGGGTCCCGCCCATATCCAGAGTGGCCCCGTTTCCGCCTGCTAGCTCGAGAGGAGGGATCCTTTCCCTGCGTGGTCGGGAAAGAATTCCCGCGTTCCCGTCGCATCTCAAGAGGAGGCGCTCTCTACAGGAATGGCGAGAGGAACTCCAGGGTCGTGCCACCATTCCCAGAGTCTCCCAGATGTCTCAGTCCATTCCAGGGAAACCTGTTTTCCCTGCACTGTCTCGACTTTCTAGCCGAGAATGGACTCACACCACGGTGGCACGTGGGACATCCCTCGTGGGAAAGCCTCGTGGAAAGCCTCGAGGGAAAGCCACAGATCCCTTGATCCAGGCGAAGGGATGCCTGACACTGCTGCTACAGCTCGGGAGGAAAGCTCACGTGCATGCCCCCACTCGAGACGAGGACTGACTCCCCTGGGGAGACTCCAGAAGTACCCCAAGAAGCATGTCAGCACTGAAGAGGAATCCTCAGATTCCGGCACCGAAGCCACACAAGGTCTTAGGCCCCGGCATCGACGGGAGAGGAAACCCGAGAGGCACCCGAGCAACTCGCATGGGGACTGGCCTTTTCTGAGGCCACCAGAGCGGGTCCCTGAGGTCCCCGTCGTAAGTCGAGAGCACCTGTCGCAACTCGAGAAAATCCAGGAGGTTCTCCCCTCCAGGCGAGATGAGGCCCATTTCCGCTGAGACGTCTCGAGGCTAATCAAACCTAACCTATGGAACTTCCAAAGGGTCCTTCACACCCTTGCTGCAACTCAAGAAGTTCCCCGACATACCCGTCTCCACTCGAGAGGAAGCAGGAAAGTCCCGCCCACATCCAGAGGAGCCACGTTTCCTCCTCATTGCTCGAGAGGTTTTGATCCTTTCCCTGCGTGGTCGGGAAAGAATTCGCGGGCATTCCCGTCCCACATCAAGAGGAGGCGCTCTCCAGAGGAAAAACGAGAGGAACTCCAGAGTCGTGCCCCCATTCCCAGAGTCCCCCAGATGTCTCAGTCCATTCCAGGGAAACCTGTATTCCCTGCACTGCCTCGACTTTCAAGCCGAGGATCGACTCACACCACAGTGGCACGTGGACAGCCCTGTGGGAAAGCCTCGTGGGAAAGCCTCTTGCGAAAGCCTCGAGGCAAAGCCACAGATCAGTTGATACACACGTGACACTGCTGCTCAACAAGCCCGGGAGGCGCACGTGTTGCCCCCACTCGAGTAGAGGACTGACTGCCCTGGGGAGACTCCAGAAGTACCCCAAGATCCATGTCAGCACTGGAGAGGAATCCTCAGGTTCCGGCACCGACTCCACACAAGATCTTAGGCCCTGGCATCGACGGGAGAGGAATCCCGAGAGGCCCCCGAGCAACTCGCATGGGGACTGGCCTTTCCTGAGGCCACCAGAACGGGTCCCTGAGGTCCCCGTCGTAAGTTGAGAGCACCTGCCGCAACTCTAGAAAATCCAGGAGGTTCTCTCCTCCAGGCGAGATGAGGCCCATTTCTGCTGAGGCATCTCGAGGCTAATCACATCTAACATCTGGAACTTCCAAAGGGTCCTTCACACCCTTGCTGCAACTCAAGAAGTTCCCCGACATACCCGTCTCCACTCGATAGGAAGCACGAGAGTTCCGCCCATATCCAGAGGAGCCCCGTTTCCTCCTCCTAGACCGAGAGGAGGGATCCTTTCCCTGCGTGGTCGGGAAAGAATTCCCGGCATTACCGTCGTATCTCAAGAAGAGGCGCTCTGCACAGGAAAGGCCAGAGAAACTCCAGGGTCGTGCCACCATTCCCAGAGTCACCCAGATGTCTCAGTCCATTCCAGGGAAACCTGTTTTCCCTGCACTGCCTCGACTTTCAAGCCGAGGATCGACTCACAAAACGGTGGCACGTGGGACAGCTCTGTGGGAAAGCCTCGTGGGAAAGCATCGCGGGAAAGACACAGATCCCTTGATCCACGCGAAGAGAAGCATGACACTGCTGCTACAGATCGGGAGGAAATCGCACGTGGCATGGCCCCACTCGAGATGAGGACTGACTCCCCTGGGGAGACTCCAGAAGTACCCCAAGATCCATGTCAGCACTGGAGAAGGAATGCTCAGGTTCCGGCACGGACTCCACACAAGGTCTAGACCCCGGAATCTACGGGAGAGGAATCCCGAGAGGCCCCAGAGCAATTCCCATGGGGACTGGCCTTTCCTGAGGGCACCAGGGTGGGTCCCTGAGGTCCCCATCGTAAGTCGAGAGCACCTGCCGCAACTCGAGAAAATCCAGGAGGTTCCCCAATCCAGGCGAGATGAGGCCCATTTCCGCTGAGGCAACAAGGGGGTAATCACACTTAAAACTCTGGAACTTCCAAAGGGTCCTTCACACCCTTGCTGCAACTCAAGAAGTTCCCTGACATACCCGTCTCTACTCAAGAGGATCCCAAGGGTCCCGCCCATATCCAGAGTGGCCCCGTTTCCGCCCTGCTAGCTCGAGAGGAGGGATCCTTTCCCTGCGTGGTCGGGAAAGAATTCCCGGCGTTCCCGTCGCATCTCAAGAGGAGGCGCTCTCTACAGGAATGGCGAGAGGAACTCCAGGGTCGTGCCACCATTCCCAGAGTCTCCCAGATGTCTCAGTCCATTCCAGGGAAACCTGTTTTCCCTGCACTGTCTCGACTTTCTAGCCGAGAATGGACTCACACCACGGTGGCACGTGGGACATCCCTGTGGGAAAACCTCGTGGGAAAGCCTCGTGGGGAAAGGCCTCGAGGGAAAGCCACAGATCCCTTGATCCAGGCGAAGGGATGCCTGACACTGCTGCTACAGCTCGGGAGGAAAGCTCACGTGCATGCCCCCACTCGAGACGAGGACTGACTCCCCTGGGGAGACTCCAGAAGTACCCAAGAAGCATGTCAGCACTGAAGAGGAATCCTCAGATTCCGGCACCGAAGCCACACAAGGTCTTAGGCCCCGCATCGACGGGAGAGGAAACCCGAGAGGCACCCGAGCAACTCGCATGGGGACTGGCCTTTTCTGAGGCCACCAGAGCGGGTCCCTGAGGTCCCCGTCGTAAGTCGAGAGCACCTGTCGCAACTCGAGAAATCCAGGAGGTTCTCCCCTCCAGGCGAGATGAGGCCCATTTCCGCTGAGACGTCTCGAGGCTAATCAAACCTAACCTATGGAACTTCCAAAGGGTCCTTCACACCCTTGCTGCAACTCAAGAAGTTCCCCGACATACCCGTCTCCACTCGAGAGGAAGCAGGAAAGTCCCGCCACATCCAGAGGAGCCACGTTTCCTCCTCATTGCTCGAGAGGTTTGATCCTTTCCCTGCGTGGTCGGGAAAGAATTCGCGGCATTCCCGTCCCACATCAAGAGGAGGCGCTCTCCAGAGGAAAAACGAGAGGAACTCCAGAGTCGTGCCCCCATTCCAGAGTCCCCAGATGTCTCAGTCCATTCCAGGAAACCTGTATTCCCTGCACTGCCTCGACTTTCAAGCCGAGGATCGACTCAACACCACAGTGGCACGTGGGACAGCCCTGTGGGAAAGCCTCGTGGGAAAGCCTCTGCGAAAGCCTCGAGGGCAAAGCCACAGATCAGTTGATACACGCGAAGGAAGCGTGACACTGCTGCTACAGCTCGGAGGAAAGCGCACGTGTATGCCCCCACTCGAGTAGAGGACTGACCGCCCTGGGGAGACTCCAGAAGTACCCCAAGATCCATGTCAGCACTGGAGAGGAATCCTCAGGTTCCGGCACCGACTCCACACAAGATCTTAGGCCCTGGCATCGACGGGAGAGGAATCCCGAGAGGCCCCGAGCAACTCGCATGGGGACTGGCCTTTCCTGAGGCCACCAGAACGGGTCCCTGAGGTCCCGTCGTAAGTTGAGAGCACCTGCCGCAACTCTAGAAAATCCAGGAGTTCTCTCCTCCAGGCGAGATGAGGCCCATTTCTGCTGAGGCATCTCGAGGCTAATCACATCTAACATCTGGAACTTCCAAAGGGTCCTTCACACCCTTGCTGCAACTCAAGAAGTTCCCCGACATACCCGTCTCCACTCGATAGGAACACGAGAGTTCCGCCCATATCCAGAGAGCCCCGTTTCCTCCTCCTAGACCGAGAGGAGGGATCCTTTCCCTGCGTGGTCGGGAAAGAATTCCCGGCATTACCGTCGTATCTCAAGAAGAGGCGCTCTGCACAGGAAAGGCCAGAGAAACTCCAGGGTCGTGCCACCATTCCCAGAGTCACCCAGATGTCTCAGTCCATTCCAGGGAAACCTGTTTTCCCTGCACTGCCTCGACTTTCAAGCCGAGGATCGACTCACAAAACGGTGGCACGTGGGACAGCTCTGTGGGAAAGCCTCGTGGGAAAGCATCGAGGGAAAGACACAGATCCCTTGATCCACGCGAAGAGAAGCATGACACTGCTGCTACAGATCGGGAGGAAATCGCACGTGCATGGCCCCACTCGAGATGAGGACTGACTCCCCTGGGGAGACTCCAGAAGTACCCCAAGATCCATGTCAGCACTGGGAGAGGAATGCTCAGGTTCCGGCACGGACTCCACACAAGGTCTAGACCCCGGAATCTACGGAGAGGGAATCCCGAGAGGCCCAGAGCAATTCCCATGGGGACTGGCCTTTCCTGAGGGCACCAGGGTGGGTCCCTGAGGTCCCCATCGTAAGTCGAGAGCACCTGCCGCAACTCGAGAAAATCCAGGAGGTTCCCCAATCCAGGCGAGATGAGGCCCATTTCCGCTGAGGCAACAAGGGGTAATCACACTTAAACTCTGGAACTTCCAAAGGGTCCTTCACACCCTTGCTGCAACTCAAGAAGTTCCCTGACATACCCGTCTCTACTCAGAGGATCCCAAAGGGTCCCGCCCATATCCAGAGTGGCCCCCGTTTCCGCCTGCTAGCTCGAGAGGAGGGATCCTTTCCCTGCGTGGTCGGGGAAAGAATTCCCGGCGTTCCCGTCGCATCTCAAGAGGAGGCGCTCTCTACAGGAATGGCGAGAGGAACTCCAGGGTCGTGCCACCATTTCCCAGAGTCTCCCAGATGTCTCAGTCCATTCCAGGGAAACCTGTTTTCCCTGCACTGTCTCGACTTTCTAGCCGAGAATGGACTCACACCACGGTGGCACGTGGGACATCCCTGTGGGAAAACCTCGTGGGAAAGCCTCGTGGGAAAGCCTCGAGGGAAAGCCACAGATCCCTTGATCCAGGCGAAGGGATGCCTGACACTGCTGCTACAGCTCGGGAGGAAAGCTCACGTGCATGCCCCACTCGAGACGAGGACTGACTCCCCTGGGGAGACTCCAGAAGTACCCAAGAAGCATGTCAGCACTGAAGAGGAATCCTCAGATTCCGGCACCGAAGCCACACAAGGTCTTAGGCCCGGCATCGACGGGAGAGGAAACCCGAGAGGCACCCGAGCAACTCGCATGGGGACTGGCCTTTTCTGAGGCCACCAGAGCGGGTCCCTGAGGTCCCCGTCGTAAGTCGAGAGCACCTGTCGCAACTCGAGAAAATCCAGGAGGTTCTCCCCTCCAGGCGAGATGAGGCCCATTTCCGCTGAGACGTCTCGAGGCTAATCAAACCTAACCTATGGAACTTCCAAAGGGTCCTTCACACCCTTGCTGCAACTCAAGAAGTTCCCCGACATACCCGTCTCCACTCGAGAGGAAGCAGGAAAGTCCCGCCCACATCCAGAGGAGCCACGTTTCCTCCTCATTGCTCGAGAGGTTTGATCCTTTCCCTGCGTGGTCGGGAAAGAATTCGCGGCATTCCCGTCCCACATCAAGAGAGGCGCTCTCCAGAGGAAAAACGAGAGGAACTCCAGAGTCGTGCCCCCATTCCCAGAGTCCCCCAGATGTCTCAGTCCATTCCAGGGAAACCTGTATTCCCTGCACTGCCTCGACTTTCAAGCCGAGGATCGACTCACACCACAGTGGCACGTGGGACAGCCCTGTGGGAAAGCCTCGTGGGAAAGCCTCTTGCGAAAGCCTCGAGGGAAAGCCACAGATCAGTTGATACACGCGAAGGAAGCGTGACACTGCTGCTACAGCTCGGGAGGAAAGCGCACGTGTATGCCCCACTCGAGTAGAGGACTGACTGCCCTGGGGAGACTCCAGAAGTACCCAAGATCCATGTCAGCACTGGAGAGGAATCCTCAGGTTCCGGCACCGACTCCACACAAGATCTTAGGCCCTGGCATCGACGGGAGAGGAATCCCGAGAGGCCCCGAGCAACTCGCATGGGGACTGGCCTTTCCTGAGGCCACCAGAACGGGTCCCTGAGGTCCCCGTCGTAAGTTGAGAGCACCTGCCGCAACTCTAGAAAATCCAGGAGGTTCTCTCCTCCAGGCGAGATGAGGCCCATTTCTGCTGAGGCATCTCGAGCTAATCACATCTAACATCTGGAACTTCCAAAGGGTCCTTCACACCCTTGCTGCAACTCAAGAAGTTCCCCGACATACCCGTCTCCACTCGATAGGAAGCACGAGAGTTCCGCCCATATCCAGAGGAGCCCCGTTTCCTCCTCCTAGACCGAGAGGAGGGATCCTTTCCCTGCGTGGTCGGGAAAGAATTCCCGGCATTACCGTCGTATCTCAAGAAGAGGCGCTCTGCACAGGAAAGGCCAGAGAAACTCCAGGGTCGTGCCACCATTCCCAGAGTCACCCAGATGTCTCAGTCCATTCCAGGGAAACCTGTTTTCCCTGCACTGCCTCGACTTTCAAGCCGAGGATCGACTCACAAAACGGTGGCACGTGGGACAGCTCTGTGGGAAAGCCTCGTGGGAAAGCATCGAGGGAAAGACACAGATCCCTTGATCCACGCGAAGAGAAGCATGACACTGCTGCTACAGATCGGGAGGAAATCGCACGTGCATGGCCCCACTCGAGATGAGGACTGACTCCCCTGGGGAGACTCCAGAAGTACCCAAGATCCATGTCAGCACTGGAGAGGAATGCTCAGGTTCCGGCACGGACTCCACACAAGGTCTAGACCCCGGAATCTACGGGAGAGGAATCCCGAGAGGCCCCAGAGCAATTCCCATGGGGACTGGCCTTTCCTGAGGGCACCAGGGTGGGTCCCTGAGGTCCCCATCGTAAGTCGAGAGCACCTGCCGCAACTCGAGAAAATCCAGGAGGTTCCCCAATCCAGGCGAGATGAGGCCCATTTCCGCTGAGGCAACAAGGGGGTAATCACACTTAAACTCTGGAACTTCCAAAGGGTCCTTCACACCCTTGCTGCAACTCAAGAAGTTCCCTGACATACCCGTCTCTACTCAAGAGGATCCCAAGGGTCCCCCATATCCAGAGTGGCCCCGTTTCCGCCTGCTAGCTCGAGAGGAGGGATCCTTTCCCTGCGTGGTCGGGAAAGAATTCCCGGCGTTCCCGTCGCATCTCAAGAGGAGGCGCTCTCTACAGGAATGGCGAGAGGAACTCCAGGGTCGTGCCACCATTCCCAGAGTCTCCCAGATGTCTCAGTCCATTCCAGGGAAACCTGTTTTCCCTGCCTCTCGACTTTCTAGCCGAGAATGGACTCACACCACGGTGGCACGTGGGACATCCCTGTGGGAAAACCTCGTGGGAAAGCCTCGTGGGAAAGCCTCGAGGGAAAGCCACAGATCCCTTGATCCAGGCGAAGGAATGCCTGACACTGCTGCTACAGCTCGGGAGGAAAGCTCACGTGCATGCCCCCACTCGAGACGAGGACTGACTCCCCTGGGAGACTCCAGAAGTACCCCAAGAAGCATGTCAGCACTGAAGAGGAATCCTCAGATTCCGGCACCGAAGCCACACAAGGTCTTAGGCCCGCATCGACGGGAGAGGAAACCCGAGAGGCACCCGAGCAACTCGCATGGGGACTGGCCTTTTCTGAGGCCACCAGAGCGGGTCCCTGAGGTCCCCGTCGTAAGTCGAGAGCACCTGTCGCAACTCGAGAAAATCCAGGAGGTTTCCCCCTCCAGGCGAGATGAGGCCCATTTCCGCTGAGACGTCTCGAGGCTAATCAAACTAACCTATGGAACTTCCAAAGGGTCCTTCACACCTTTGCTGCAACTCAAGAAGTTCCCGCGACATACCGTCTCCACTCGAGAGGAAGCAGGAAAGTCCGCCCACATCCAGAGGAGGCCACGTTTCCTCCTCATTGCTCGAGAGGTTTGTCCTTTCCCTGCGTGGTCGGGAAAGAATTCGCGCATTCCGTCCACTCAAAAGAGGAGGCGCTCTCCAGAGGAAAAACGAGAGGAACTCCAGAGTCGTGCCCCCATTCCCAGAGTCCCCCAGATGTCT
>NW_017191456.1:0-10771 GCF_001704415.2 Capra hircus
TCATGAACGTGCGCTTTCCTCTGAGCTGTAGCAGCAGTGTCACGTTCCCTTCGCGTGAATCAAGGGATCTGTGGCTTTCCCTCGAGGCTTGCCCCAGGGAGGCTTTCCCACAGGGCTGTCCCACGTGCCACCGTGGTGTGAGTCGATCCTCGGCTTTGAAAGTCGAGGCAGTGCAGGAAAACAGTTTCCCTGGAATGGACTGAGACATCTGGGGGACTCTGGGAATGGTGGCACGACCCTGGAGTTCCTCTCGCCTTTCCTGTGGAGAGCGCCTCCTCTTGAGATGCGACGGAAACGCAGGGAATTCTTTCCCGACCACGCAGGGAAGGATCCCTCCTCTCGAGCTAGGAGGCGGAAAGGGGCTCCTCTGGATGATGGCGGGACTCTTGTTCCTCTCGAGTGGAGACGGGTATGTCGGGGAACTTCTTGAGTTGCAGCAAGGGTGTGAAGGACCCTTTGGAAGTTCCAGAGGTTAGGTGTGATTAGCCTCGATCGCCTCAGGGGAAATGGGCCTCATCTCGCCTGGAGGGGAGAACCTCCTGGATTTTCTCGAGTTGCGGCAGGTGCTCTCGACTTACGACGGGGACCTCAGGGACCCGCTCTGGTGGCCTCAGGAAAGGCCAGTCCCCATGCGAGTTGCTCGGGGGCCTCTCGGGATTCCTCTCCCGTCGATGCCGGGGCCTAAGACTGCCGGGAGCCAGTGTGAGGAAGCCCGCCCGTGACAAGGTTATGAGGAAGGAAGCTGACATAAGCAAGGCGTGCTCAGACTTCAGGGACCCCTCTGGAAATTTTTAAGCATGTACCCCAACAAAAATCTGCCGTTTTTTGTGCTCTGCTTTTTCACTCTTCTGACCTTTTCTGGAAAAAGTCAATTCAGGGCGTTAGTCTTCTGCATTTGAAAGAGTGTTTCAATCCAAAAACCCTCTGATGGCTTTCTAGCCTGCCTGTAGGACTCGTACAGCTGTGCTTGTGATTGTTTGAGGCCTCCTGACCGCAGGAGGCACAGGAAGCTTAAAACATCCTAGGAATGCAGGAGCTTCCGAGGAGTCAAAATCTTTAGAATGGGACTGATTAAAAGTTTCATTTTTTAGGTCAATGCTTGCTGCCAAATTTTCATATCCTTTATTTTTAGATATAGTTGGTATATAGAAAAACAAGTAGTAGACCTGGTATTAGCAACATTAGATCTTTGAGTTAAGTACCTTCTTTGTTATAACCCACTGCACCTTTGTTTATTAGAGATGTAACTTTAATGCTTTAAGGAGATTCAGATTAAGAAAAACCACTTCAGGGGACACAAATTAACATTCATTAAGGAAGAGAGCCAAAAAGTGTTAACAAGCCTCTTGGCCAGAAGATAATGTAAATCACCTGAGACCTTTTGTATACAAAATGATATACAGAAATAATCTGGGTTGCGAATGCTACATAATTTTGTGTTATCCATTGATCGTCCATGTTTTATCAAAGTATAAAAGGCCTTCTGAACAATAAAGGAGGAGGCAGGGGCCGGGGGCCAGTTTCTCGGACCAGCTTCTCGAACTAGTCTCTCAGCCTGGTTTCTTGGGACTCTAGGCTCCCCCGTGTCTTTCTCTCTCTTTCTTCTTCTCTAACTTTCCTTCTCTCTGCTCTTTACTTTAACTTCAGGCTGAATCTCCACCTCGAGGTGCGGAGGATCGCCAGGTCTAACTTACTTGCCCTGGCTGCTAAGACCCGCACGAAAGGGAGCTTAAGGCGAGGCACCCTTAGATATTCAAGCGGGCGCCGGTGGCCCAACGTAGGTGGTGCAAATTCCTTCTCTGGAATTTTATTGGCCTTCCGCGTAAACCAAGCTATTCAGCCCTCTTCCTCCACTTAATTTTTTACTACACTATAGTTTCCTAATCTAATCTTACATTAATAAATAAACAAGTCTTTGCACGCCAACGCCATCCACCCTTCGAATTCCCTGGATCCACCAGGGCTGGACCCGGCATAAGACCTTGTGTGGAGTCAGTGCCAGAACCTGAGGATTCCTCTCCAGTGCTGACATGGATCTTAGGGTACTTCTGGAGTCTCCCCAGGGGAGTCAGACTTCGTCGCGAGTGGGGGCATGCACATGTGCTTTCCTCCCGAGCTGTAGCAGCAGTGTCATGCTCCCCTTCGCGTGGATCAAGGGATCTGTGGCTTTCCCACGAGGCTTTCCCTGGAGGCTTTCCCACGAGGCATTCCCGCAAGGCTTTCCCACAGGGCTGTCCACGTGCCACCGTGGTGTGAGTCAATCCTCGGCTTGAAAGTCGAGGCAGTACAGGGAAAACAGGTTTCCCTGGAATGAACTGAGACATCTGGGGGACTCTGGGAATGGTGGCACGACCCTGGAGTTCCTCTCGCCTTTCCTGTGGATAGCGCCTCTTCTTGAGATGCGACGGGAACGCCGCGAATTCTTTCCCGAACACGCAGGGAATGGATCCCTCCTCTGGAGCTGGGAGGCAGAAAACGGGGCTTCTCTGGATGAGGGCGGGAGTCTCCTGATTCCTCTCGAGTGGAGACGGGTATGTCGGGGAACTTCTTGCGTTGCAGCAAGGGTGTGAAGGACCCTTTGTCAGTTCCAGAGGTTAGGTGTGATTAGCCTCGAGATGCCTCAGTGGAAATGGGCCTCATCTCGCCTGGAGGGGAGAACCTCCTGGATTTTCTCGAGTTGTGGCAGGTGCTCTCACATATGACGGAGACCTCAGGAACCCGCTATGGAGGCCTCAGGAAAGGCCAGTCCCATGGGAGTAGCTCGGGGTCTCTCGGGATTCCTCTCCCGTCGATGCCGGGGCCTAAGACCTTGTGTGGAATCGCTGCCGGAACCTGAGGATTCCTCTCCAGTGCTGACATGGATTTGGGGTACTTCTGGATTCTCCACAGGGGAGTCAGTCCTCGTCTGGAATTGGGGCACTCACGTGCGATTTCCTCTTGATCTGTAGCAGCAGTGTCACGCTTCCCTTGCCGTGGATCAAGGGATCTGTGGCTTTCCCTCGAGGCTTTCCCACGAGGCTTTCCCACAGGGCTGTCCCACGTGCATCGTGGTGTGAGTCGATCCTCGGCTTGAAAGTCGAGGCAGTGCAGGGAAAACAGATTTCCCTGGAATGGATTGAGACATCTGGGGGTCTCTGGGAATGGTGGCACGACCCTGGAGTTCCTCTCGCCTTTCCTGTGGAGAGTGCCTCCTCTTGAGATGCGTCGGGAACGCCGGGAAATCTTTCCCCAACACGCAGGAAAAGGATCTCTACTCTCGAGCTAGGAGGCGGAAACGGGGCTCCTCTGGATGTGGGCGGGACTCTCGTGCTTCCTCTCGAGTGGAGACGGGTATGTGGGGGAACTTCTTGAGTTGCAGCAAGGGTGTGAAGGACCCATAGGAAGTTCCAGAGGATAGGTGTGATTAGCCTCGAGACGCCTCAGCGGAAATGGGCCTCATCTCGCCTGGAGGGGAGAACCTCCTGGATTTTCTCCAGTTGCGGCAGGTGCTCTCGACTTACGACGGGGACCTCAGGAACCCGCTCTGGTGGCCTCACGAAAGGCCAGTCCCCATGCGAGATGCTCGGTGGTCTCTCGGGATTCCTCTCCCGTCGATGCCCGGGCCTAAGACCTTGTGTGGAGTCAGTGCTGGAACCTGAGGATTCCTCTCCAGTGCTGACATGGATCTTGGGGTACTTCTGGAGTCTCCCCAGGGGAGTCAGATCTCGTCTCGAGTGGGGGCATACACGTGCGCTTTCCTGCGAGCTGTAGCAGCATTTTCATGCTTCCCTTCGAGTGGTTCAAGGCATCTGTGGATTTCCCTCGAGTCTTTCCCACGAGGCTTTCCCACGAGGCTTTCTCACAGGGCTGTCCCACGTGCCCCCGTGGTGTGAGTCGATCCTTGGCTTGAAAGTCGAGTTAGTGCAGGGAAAACAGGTTTCCCTGGAATGGACTGAGACATCTGGGAGACTCTGGGAATGGTGGCACGACCCTGGAGTTCCTCTCGCCTTTCCTGTGGAGAGCGCATCCTCTTGAGATGGGACGGGAATGCCGGGAATTCTTTCCCCACCACGCAGGGAAAGGATTCCTCCTCTCCGTCCTTTGAGGCGGAAACGGGGGTCCTGTGCATGTGGGCGGGACTCTCGTGCTTCCTCTCGAGTGGAGTCGGGTATGTCGGGGAACTTCTTGAGTTGCAGCAAGGGTGTGAAGGATCCTTTGGAAGTTCCAGAGGTTAGATGTGATTACCCTCGAGACGCCTCTGTGGAAATGGGCATCATCTCGCCTAGAGGGGAGAACCTCCAGGATTTTCTCGAGTTGCGGCAGGTGCCCTCGACTTACGACGGGGCCCTCAGGGACCCACTCTGGTGGCCTCAGGAAAGGCCAGTCCCGATGCGAGTTGCTCGAGGGCCTCTCGGGATTGCTCTGCCGGAGATGCCGGGGCCTAAGACCTTGTGTGGAGTCGTTGCTGGAACCTGAGGATTTCTCTCCAATGCTGACATGGATCTTGGGGTACTTCTGGAGACTCCCCTGGGAGTCAGTCCTCGTCTCGAGTGGGGCATGCACGTGCGCTTACCTCCCAAGCTGTATCAGCAGTGTCAGGCTTCCCTTCACGTGGATCAAGGGATCTGTTTCTTTACCTCGAGCCTTTCCCACGAGGCTTTCCCTCGAGGCTTTCCCACGAGGCTTTCCCTCGAGGCTTTCCCACAGGGCTGTCCCACGTTCCACCTGTGGTGTGACTCTATCCTCGGATTGAAAGTCGAGGCAGTGCAGGGAAAACAGGTTTCCCTGGAATTGACTGAGACATCCGGGGGACTCTGGGAATGGTGGCACGACCTGGAGTTCCTCTCACCTTTACTGTTTAGAGCGCCTCCTCTTGAGATGCGACAGGAACGCCGGGAATTCTTTCCGGACACGCAGGGGAAAGGATCCCTCCTCTCGAGCTACGAGGCGGAAACACGGCTCATCTGAATGTGGGCTGGGCTCTCGTGCTTCCTCTCGAGTGGAGACGGGTATGTCGGGGAACTTCTTGAGTTGCAGCAAGGGTGTGAAGGACCCTTTGGAAGTTCCAGAATTTAGGTGTGATTAGACTCGAGACGTCTCAGCGGAAAAGGGCCTCATCTCGCCTGGAGGGAGAACCTCCTGGATTTTCTCGAGTTACGGCAGGTGCTCTCGACTTAGGACGGGGACCTCAGGGACCCGCTCTGGTGGCCTCAGGAAAGGCCAGTACCCATGCGAGTTGTTCAGGGGCCTGTAGGAATTCCTCTCCCATCGATGCCGGGGCCTAAGACCTTGTGTGGAGTTGGTGTCATAACCTGAGGATTCCTCTCCAGTGCAGACATGGTTCTTGGGGTACTTCTGGAGTCTCCCCAGGGAGTAAGTCCTCGTCTCGAGTGGGGCCATGCACGTGCGCTTTCCTCCCGAGCTGTAGCAGCAGTGTCACGCTTCCCTTCGCGTGGATCAAGGGATCTGTGGCTTTCCCTCGAGGCTTTCCCTCGAGGCTTTCCCACGAGGCTTTTCCACAGGGCTGTCCCACATGCTACAGTGGTGTGAGTCGATCCTCGGCTTGAAAGTCGAGGCAGTGCAGGGAAAACAGTTTTCCCTGGAATGGACTGAGACACATGGGGGACTCAGGGAATGGTGGCACGGACCCTGGAGTTCCTCTCGTCTTTAGTGTGGAGAGCGCCTCCTCTTGAGATGCACCGGGAACGCCGGGAATTCTTGACCGAACACGCAGGGAAAGGATCCCTCCTCTGGAGCTAGGAGGCAGAAAATGGGCTCCACTGGATGTGGGCGGGATTCTTGTGCTTCCTCTCAAGTGGAGACGGTTATGTCGGGGAACTTCTTGAGTTGAAGCAAGGGTGTGAAGGACTCTTTGGAAGTTCGAGAGGTTAGGTGTGATTAGCCTCGATACGTCTCAGCGGAAATGGGCTTCATCTCACCTGGAGGGGAGAACCTCCTGGATTTTCTCGAGTTGCGGCAGGTGCTCTCGACTTACGACCTGGACCTCAAGGACCCGCTTTGTTGGCCTGAGGAAAGGCCAGTCCCCATGCGAGTTGCTAGAGGTCTTGTCGCTATTCCTCTCCCGTCGATGCCAGGGCCTAAGACCTTGTGTGGAGTCGGGCCGGAACCTGAGGATTCCTCTCCAGGGCTGACATGCATCTTGGGGGTATTTCTGGAGTCTCCCCAGGGGAGTCAGTTCTCGTCTCGAGTATGGGCATGCACGTGCGCTTTCCTCCCGTGCTGTAGCAGCAGTGTCACGCTTCCCGTCGCGTGGATTAAGGGATCTGTGGCTTTTCCCTCGAGGCTTTCCCACCGAGGCTTTCCCACAGGGTTGTCACACGTGCCACCGTGGTGTGAGTCGATCCTCGGCGTGAAAGTCGAAGCAGTGCAGGGAAAACAGGATCCTCTGGAATGGACTGAGACATCTGGGGGACTCTTGGAATGGTGGCACGACCCATGAGTTCCTCTCGCCTTTCCTGTGCAGCGCGCCTCCTCTTGAGATGCGTCGAAACGTCGGAATTCTTTCCCGAGGAAGCAGGGAAGGATCCCTCATCTCGAGCTTGGAGGCGGAAACGGAGCTCCTCTGGCGGTGGCCGGACCCTGGTGCTTTCTCTGGAGTGGAGACGAGTATGTCGGGGAACTTCTTGAGTTTTAGCAATGGTGTTTAGGACACTTTGGAAGTTCCAGAGTTTAGCTGTGATTACTCTCGAGACGCCGCAGAGAAAATGGGTCTCATCTCGACTGGAGCAGAGAACCTCCTGGATTTTCTCGAGTTGCGGCAGGTACTCTCGACATACGACCGTGACCTCAGGGACAGTGTAGCAGATGTGTCACGCTTCCCTTCGCGGGGATCAAGGGATCTCTGGCTTTCCCTCGAGGCTTTCTCACAGGGCTGTCCCACATGCCACCATGGGTGTGAGTGGATCCTCGGCGTGAAATTCGAGGCAGTGCTGGGAAAACGGGTTCCTCTGAAATGGACTGAGACATCTGGGGACTCTTGAAATGGTGGCACGACCCTGGAGTTCCTCTCGCCTTTCCTATTAAGAACCCTTGCTCTTGAGATGCCATGGGAACGCCGAAAAATCTTTCCTGACTAAGCAGGATAGGATCCTTCATCTCGGAAACGGGTTCCTCTGAATGTGGGCGTGACCCTCGTGCTTCCTCTCGTGTGGAGACGGGTATGTCGGGGAACTTCTTGAGTTGCAGCAAGGACCCTTTTGAATTTCCAGAGGTTAGGTGTGATGAGCTCCAGACACCTCAGAGGAAATGGGCCTCATCCCGCCTGGAGGGAGAAACCTCCTGGATTTTACCCAGTTGCGGCAGGTTCTCTCGAGTTATGACGGGTCCTCAGGGACCGCTCTGGTGGCCTCAGGAAAGGCCAGTCCCCATGCGAGTTACCAGGGGGCCTCTAGGGATTCCTCTCCCATCGATGCCGGTGCCTAAGACCTTGTGTGGAGTCGGGGCCAGACCCTGAGGATGCCTCTCCAGTGCTGACATGAATCTTTCCGTACTTCTGGAGTCTCACCAGGGGAGTCAGTCTTCATCTCGTGTGGGGCATGCACCTGCCATTTCCCTCACGACCTGCAGCAGCAGTGTCACGCTTGCCGACGTGTGGATCAAGGGATCTGTCGCTTTCCATTTGAGCGCTTTCCCACGAGGCTTTCCAACAGGGCTGTCCACGTGCCACGGTGGTGTGAGTCGATCCTCGGCGTGAACGTCGAGGCAGTGCAGGGAAAACAGTTTCTTCTGGAATGGACTTAGACATCTGGGGACTCTTGAATGCTGGCAAGGCCCTGGAGTTCCTCTCGTCTTTCCTGTTGAGAGCGCCTCCTCTTGAGATGCGACGGGAAGGCCGGAATTCTTTCCCGACGACGAAGGGAAAGGATCCCTCTTCTCGAGCTACGAGGCGGAAACGGGGCTCCGCTGGATATGGGCGGGAACCTCGTCCTTCCTCTCGAGTGGATATGGGTATGTCGGAGAACTTCTTGACTTGCAGCAAGGGTGTGAAGGACCTTTGGAAGTTCCAGAGGTTAGGTGTGATTAGCCTTGAGACGCCTCAGCGGAAATCGGCCTCATCTCGCCTGGAGGGGAGAACCTCCTGGATTTTCTCGAGTTGCCGGCAGGTGCTCTCGAGTTACGACGGAGACCTCAGGGACCCGCTCTGGTGACCTCAGGAAAGGCCAGTCCCATGCGAGGTGCTAGGGGCCTCTCAGGATTCCTCTCCCGTCGATGCTGGGGCCTAAGACCTTGTGTGGAGTCGGACCGGAACCTGAGGATTCCTCTCCAGTACTGACATGGATCTTGGCGTACTTCTGGAGTCTCCCAAGCTTGCGTCAGTCCTCGGCTCGAGTGGGGTCATGTACGTGCGCTTTCCTCCCGAGCGGTAGCAGCAGTGTCACGCTTCCCTTCTCGTGGATCAAGGAATCTGTGGCTTTCCCTGGAGTCTTTCCCATGAGGCTTTCCCACAGGGCTATTCCACTTGCCACCATGGTGTGAGTCGATCCTCGGCGTGAAAGTCGAACCAGTGCAGGGAAAACAGGAACCTCCTTCCCCACAGTAGGGGATACACTGTCCCCTTGGGCGGGTATCTCCAGGGCACTCGCGCTGGGGGGTTGCCCGCGGAGGTGCGGGCCTCAGGCTCCACGTGAGAAAAGCCCCAAATGGCATTAGCTGCCAGTCCAGACGCTGGCCCCTCAGGTCTCTGGCCGGAGCCTTAGGCTCCAGGCAACTCAAAGCCCTCGGCGGTGGCACTCTGGGACTGCTGTAGGGAAAGGATGCCAAGAGCCCACGGAGGAGTTGGGGAGGGGGCATGGGGGAAACGGAGGCGAGGACAGCGAGGGATCTAGGTGGAGGCGCTGGAGAGAGCGTCTGGTGTCCCGGAATGCCTAGGAGGAGCCAGCGGGGACAGTCGAGGACCAGGGACCTGTGGAATGTGAAAAGGCGGAAAT
The DNA here is from genome assembly GCF_001704415.2 of Capra hircus. Classification (NCBI taxonomy): domain Eukaryota; kingdom Metazoa; phylum Chordata; class Mammalia; order Artiodactyla; family Bovidae; genus Capra; species Capra hircus. Next base: position 8,928 of record NW_017191456.1, read on the forward strand.
CTCAGAGCAAGGCAGGCTGGGAAAGGGGGCGTTGGTGGCCAATTCAAAGGGACCTAGGGGCGTTTCCTGGGCGGTGAGTTCCCTTGGCACTGCTGAGGGCCCCTGATTGATCCACTCGGGGTTGAACCCATCCCCGCTGCGAGGGAGGGCCACAAACCAAAGCCCCCGAACTGCCCGCCCACCCCAACGGGGATCTTGGCGGTCCAGGGCACAGCCGTGCCCGGGAAAAGCCCACTCGCTCCACGGACTCCGTCCAGGGTCTCTGCTTGGAAAGAGGCCAGGGGCGGCCCCCTCCATCTACCCACCCAAACCCTATTGACGTCAATGGTGGTGGCGAGACGCCTCCCGTTCTCCAGAGTCCTGAGCTGCTGGGTCCCGCCCACTCGGCCAGCAGTCTGCAGCGTGCCCGTGTGCCTCTCCCACCATGGCTTCGTCTGGCTCCTCCAGCACCTCAAGCGGTACGTTTGCCCTCGGTCCCTGTGGTCGGATCACATCTCAGGGATTTGCGGGTGGCCTGGGCAAGGGCTCTCGGCCAATGTGTTGACCCCCCTCCCACCCGAGAACGGCTGGACCCATCGGCCAGGCCCGGGGTTCCGAGGCGTCAGGTGTGCCCAAATTCGGAGGGCATGGCATCGTTCGTTCATCTTGCTCCTTTGGCACACACATGGCTTCTCCGTTCTCTTTTCTGGGAAGACAGTGTTGTTTCAGGGGGCGTGCTGTGGGGGGCGGGGGCCGGGGTTGGGGGTGGTGGGAGTGGTGCTTTGCTGGGATGAGGCCCTTTATCCTCACATCTTCATGTGGGAATGGGAGTCGGGGAGCTCTGTGGCCTTGCTGCCTTCAGTGGCTTCCTCTGCACAGGGGCCTAGTGGCTTCTGCCTTTTGTCAGGCGTTACGGGGGTTTGGCGTCGCTTTGGTGGCCTTGGCCTTGCCTTGGCCTGGGCCTTGGCCTTGCCTTGGCCGTTGCCGTTGCCCTTGCCTTGGTCTTGGGGCTTGCCTTGCCCTGCCCTTGAACTTGACCTTGACCTTGACCTTGAACTTGAACTTGAACTTGGGCTTGACCTTGACCTTGAACTTGAACTTGAACTTGACCTGAACTTCAACTTCAACTTCAACTTCAACTTGACTTGAACTTGAACTTGAACTTGACTTTGAACTTGAACTTGAACTTGACGTTGAACTTTGAACTTGAACTTGAACTTGACTTTGAACTTGAACTTGACCTTGAACTTCATCTTGACCTTGACATTGAACTTGAACTTGAATTTGACCTTGAACTTGAACTTGAACTTGACTTGACCTTGACCTTGACCTTGAACTTGAACTTCAACTTAACTTGAACTTCAACTTCAACTTGAACTTGTCCTTGACCTTGAACTTCAACTTGAACTTGACTTGACCTTGAACTTGACTTGAACTTGACCTTGACCTTGACCTTGACCCCGAACTTGACCTTGACCTTGAACTTGAAGTTGACCTTGAACTTGAACTTAAACTTCACCTTGATCTTGAGCTTGAACTTGAACTTGAACTTGACCTTGACCTTGAACTTGACCTTGACCTTGACCAACAACGGGAGACCTCGAGATTTGCTCAGAGCACCGGAGGTCCAGAAGCAGGGCCCTGTATCTCCCCTTCCCTTTGTGATCATTGCAAAGACATTCCTAGCTGATAGCGGGAGTGCCCCTGAAGAAGCAAGCAGTGGGAGTGTGTTTGACACGACTGTGTGCCTTCTGGCCTCAGCTCCACAAGGGGCCTTTCCTCTCGAAGTAGGCCCCATGTCCCCTTGGGGGAGGGTGTCATGCCTCTTTTCTCCTCACATGCCAAAGGTGGAGCCAAGGCTCGCT
>NW_017191457.1:0-21606 GCF_001704415.2 Capra hircus
ACCTCGAGATACCGAGACTGACTCCCTGGGGAGACTCCAGAAGTACCCCAAGATCCATGTCAGCACTGGAGAGAAATCCTCAGGTTCCGGCACCGACTCCACACAAGATCTTAGGCCCGGCATCGACGGGAGAGGAATCCCGAGAGGGCCCCCGAGCAACTCGCATGGGGACTGGCCTTTCCTGAGGCCACCAGAGCGGGTCCCTGAGGTCCCCGTCGTAAGTCGAGAGCACCTGCCGCAACTCGAGAAAATCCAGGAGTTCTCCCTCCAGGCGAGATGAGGCCCATTTCGCTGAGGCGTCTCGAGGCTAATCACACCTAACCCTGGAACTTCCAAAGGGTCCTTCACACCCTTGCTGCAACTCAAGAAGTTCCCCGACATACCCCGTCTCCACTCGAGAGGAAGCACGAGAGTTCCGCCCACATCCAGAGGAGCCCCGTTTCCGCCTCCTAGCTCGAGAGGAGGGATCTTTCCCTGGTGGGGAAAGAATTCCCGGCGTTCCCGTCGCATCTCAAGAGGAGGCGCTCTCCACAGGAAAGGCGAGAGGAACTCCAGGGTCGTGCCACCATTCCCAGAGTCCCAGATGTCTCAGTCCATTCCAGGGAAACCTGTTTTCCCTGCACTGCCTCGACTTTCAAGCCAAGGATCGACTCACACCACGGTGGCACGGGAACAGCCCTGTGGGAAAGCCTCGTGGAAAGCCTCGAGGGAAAGCCACAGATCCCTTGATCCACGCGAAGGGAAGCGTGACACTGCTGCTACAGCTCGGGAGGAAATCGTCACGTGCATGCCCCCACTTGGAGACCGAGGACTGACTCCCCTGGTGAGACTCCAGAAGTACCCAAGATCCATGTCAGCACTGGAGAGGAATACCTCAGGTTCCGGCACCCGACTCCACACAAGGTCTTAGGCCCCGGCATCGGACGGGAGAGGAAATCCCGAGAGGCCCCGAGCAACTCGCATGGGGACTGGCCTTTCCTGAGCCACCAGAGCGGGTCCCTGAGGTCCCCGTCGTAAAGTCGAGAAGCACCTGCCACAACTCGAGAAAATCCAGGAAGGTTCTCCCTCCAGGCCGAGATGAGGCCCCATTTCCGCTGAGGGCGGTCTCGAGGCTAATCACACCTAACTCTGGAACTTCCAAAGGGTCCTTCACACCGTGCTGCAACTGCAAGAAGTTCCCCGACATACCCGTCTCCACTCGAGAGGAAGCACGAGAGTCCCGACCACATCCAGAGGAGCCCCGTTTCCGCCTCCTAGCTCGAGAGGAGGGATCCTTTCCCTGCGTGGTCGGGAAAGAATTCCTGGCGTTCCCGTCGCATCTCAAGAGGAGGCGCTCTCCACAGGAAAGGTCGAGAGGAATCTTCCAGGGTCGTGCCACCATTCCCAGAGTCCCCCAGATGTTTCAGTCCATTCCAGGGAAACTTGTTTTCCCTGCACTGCCTCGACTTTCAATCCGAGGATCGACACACACCTACGGTGGCACGTGGGACAGCCCTGTGGGAAAGCCTCGTGGGAAAGCCTCGTGGGAAAGCCTCGAGGGAAATGCCACAGATCCCTTGATCTCTACGGAAGGGAAAGCGTGACACTGCTGCTACAGCTCGGGAGGAAAGCGCACTTGCATGCCCCACTCGAGATGAGGACTCTGACTCCCCATGGGGAGACTCCAGAAGTACCCCAAAATCCATGTCAGCACTGGAGAGGAATCCTCAGGTTCCGGCCACCGACTCCTACACAAGGTCTTAGGCCCCGACATCGACAGGGAGAGGAATCCCGAAAGGCCCCCTTGAGCAACTCCCATGGGGCACTGGCTTTCCTGAGGCCACCAGAGCGGGTCCCTGAGGTCCCCATCGTAACTCGAGAGACCCTGCCGCAACTCTAGAAAATCCAGGAAGGTTCTCCCCTCCAGGCGAGATGAGGCCCATTTCCTCTGAGGCGTCTGGAGGCTCATCACACCTAAACTCTGGAAATTCAAAAGGGTCCTTCACACTGCTGCAACTCAAGAAGTTCCCCGACATACCCGTCTCCACTCGAGAGGAAGCACGAGGGTCCCGCCCACATCCAGAGGAGCCCCGTTTCCGCCTGGCAGCTCGAGATGAGGGATCCTATCCTGCTTAGTCAGGAAAGATTTTTCGGCGTTCCCGTGGCATCTCAAGAGCAAGGGCTCTCAATAGGAAAGGCGAGAGGAACTCCAGGGTCGTGCCACCATTCCAAGAGTCCCCCAGATGTCTCAGTCCATTTCAGAGGAAACCTGTTTTCCCTGCACTGCCTCGACTTTCACGCCGAGGATCCACTCACACCATGGTGGCACGTGGGACAGCCCTGTGGGAAAGCCTCGTGGGAAAGCCTCGAGGGAAAGCCAGCAGATCCCTTGATCCCCGCGACCGGAAGCGTGACACATCTGCTACACTGTCCCTGAGGTCACGGTCGTATGTCTAGAGCACCTGCCGCAACTCGAGAAAATCCAGGAGGTTCTCTGCTCCAGTTCGAGATGAGGCCCATTTTCTCTGCGGCGTCTCGAGCAGTAATCACACCTAAACTCTGGAACTTCCAAAGGGTTCTACACACCCTTGCTACAACTCAAGAAGTTCCCCGACATACCCGTCTCCACTCCAGAGGAAGCACGAGGGTCCGGCCACCTCCAGAGGAGCTCCGTTTCGGCCTCCAAGCTCGAGATGAGGGATCCTTCCCTGCTTCCTCGGGAAAGAATTCCCGACGTTTCCGACGTATCTCAAGAGGAGGCACACTGCACAGGAAAGGCGAGAGGAACTCATGGGTCGTGCCACCATTCCAAGAGTCCCCCAGATGTCTCAGTCCATTCCAGAGGATCCTGTTTTGCCTGAACTGCTTCGACTTTCACGCCGAGGATCGACTCACACCACGGTGGCACGTGGAGAGCCCTGTGGGAAAGCCTCGTGGGAAAGCCTCGAGGGAAAGCCACAGATCCCTTGATCCAGGCGACGGGAAGCCTAACACTGTAGCTACAGCACGGGAGGAAAGCGCACGTGCATGCCCCCACTCGAGACGAGGACTGACTCCCCTGGGGAGACTCCAGAAGTACCCCAAGATGCATGTCAGCCCTGGATAGGAATCCTCAGGTTCCGGCCCTGACTCCACACAAGGTCTTAGGCCCTGGCATCGACGGGAGAGGAATAGCGACAGGCCTTCTAGCAACTCGCATGGGGACTGGCCTTTCCTGAGGTCACCAGAGCGGGTCCATGAGGTCCCCGTCGTAAGTCGAGAGCACCTGCCGCAACTCGGTAAAATCCAGGAGGTTCTCCCCTCCAGGCGAGATGAGGCCCGTTTCCACTGAGGTGTCTCGAGTCTAATCACACGTGACCTCTGGAACTTCCAAAGAGTCTTTCACAGTCATGCTGCAACTCAAGAAGTTCCCCGACATACCCGTCTCCACTCAAGAGGAAGCACGAGGGTCCCGGCCAAATCCAGAGGAACCCCGTTTCCGGCTCGTAGCTCGAGATGAGGGATCCTTTCCCTGCTTGTTCGGGAAAGAATTCCCGGCATTCCCATCGCATCTCAAGAAGAGGTGCTCTCCAAAGGAAAGGGGAGAGGAACTGCAGGGTCGTGCCACCATTCCAAGACTCCCCCAGATGTCTCAGTCCATTCCACAGGAACCTGTTTTCCTTGCACTGCCTCGGCTTTGACGCCAAGGATCGACTCACACCACCGTGACTCGTGGGACAGCCCTGTGGGAAAGCCTCGTGGGAAAGACTCGAGGGAAAGCCACAGATCCCTTGGTCCACGCAAGGGGAAGCGTGACACTGCTGCTACAGCATGGGAGAAAAGGGCACGCTCATGCCCCCACTCGAGACGAGGCCTGACTCCCTTGTGGAGATTCCAGAAGTACCCCCAAATCCATGTCAGCACTGGAGAGGAATCCTCAGCTTCCGGCCCCGACTCCACACAAGGTCTTAGGCCCCGGCATCGACGGGAGAGGAATCACGAGAGGCCCCCTAGCAACACGCATGATGACTGTCCTTCCCTGCGGCCGCCACAGCAGGTCCCTGAAGTCCCCGGTCGTAACTCGTGAGCACTTGCTGAAACTCGGGAATATCCAGGAGCCTCTCCATTCCAGGCGACATGAGGCCCATTTCCGCTGAGGCATCTCGAGACTAACCACACCTAACCTCTGGAACTTCCAAAGGGTCCTTCACACCCTTGCTGCAACTCAAGAAGTTCCCCAACATACCCGTTCCTCTTCACATTCGGCCATAATGGTGGTGTCATCTGCATATCTAAGTTGATTGATATTTCTACCGGCAATCTTGATTCCAGCTCATGTATCTTCCATCCCAGCATTTTTCATGGTGTACTCATGTACTCTGCATAGAAGTTAAATAAACAGGGTGACAATATACAGCCTTGACATACTCCTTTTCCTTTTTGGAACCAGTCTGTTGTTCCATGTCCTGCTCTAACTGTTGCTTCCTGACCTTCATCCAGATTTCTCAAGAGGCAGGTTAGGTGGTCTGGTATTCCCATCTCTTTCAGAATTGTGGCTAAAACAACAGTATAAGGACCTTTCCGATTGTCAGGCCAAGGAATTGTGTTTCCAGTCATTGAGCCACACCTGATCACTGAGCACAAATTCATGAATCTGTTCCTCAAGGGGGAATGATATTCTTTTTTATACAAACTTAGTTACCTGATTTATTACCTTACCTAATTGTTCCATCTGCTGTGAAATCCCACCCCCTTACTTGTGGCAAATCTGCTAACACCTGCCTCACTGTGGGAGGGGGTCTCCCATAGAAAATTTCATAAGGACAACAACTATGGGAACGTGCGGTTACCCGTAATATGAGTAAGTCTGCCGGAAGCAAGCCCATCCATGTACAGTCAGTCTCTATGATCCATTTTGAAAGTGTCTCTTCAAGAGTTTGGTTGTTTCTTTCCACCATTCCAGAACACTGGGGCCTATATGCTGTATGTAATTTCCACTGATATTTAGAGCTTCACATACCTGTTAATTAACGCGGCTACAAAGACAGGGCCATTGTCGGATTCTATACTGGTTGGAAACCCAAGTCTGGGAATTATTTCTCAAATCAGCGAGCTACTTCATTTTCTTTTTCAGATCAGGTAGGGAAGGCCTCTGCCCAACCGGAGAAGGTACCTACTATTCTAGTAAGTAATGATAACAGGTGACTGCCTTTGCTTCCCCGAAGGACACTCGCTTTCCCTGCATCCTGAGAACTCCACGTCTCAGCCAGTTGGAAAAGCGCTTCTTGGAGGTCATTATTCAGGGGCAATTTCCCCTGGAGCCCGGGGCCATAGGGAGCGGCTCCACACTCCCAGGGAAAGGCAGAGCCACAGCCACACATCTGTCCCATCCCCTTTGCTCTGTAGGAGAGCTCTAGTGAGCCTAGGTCTGTCAGGAAAATTCTTGGCTCCTATGGGGACACATTCTATGTGTGAAACTGCATCCAGGACCTAGGGGCCACAGGGCGCCTGTTTCTCTCGGGGGCGGAGGGGTGGGGGGCCTGAAGCAGTGCGGCCCAGCAACAGCTTCCACATCCATCCAATTGCTCTTTTCTTACCTCTGATAGAACTAGCTTTGTTCCAGCCTTTGGCAATTTGGAGGCAAGCGGGCCCCACTTCCTCCCCAAGGAGGCATGGGACCTACTTTGAGTGGAAAGGCCCCTCACGGAGCTGAACCCAGGAAGGCACCCAGTCATGTCTGACACATTCCTGCATCCTGCTTCTTCATGAGCAATACCGCTATAAGCTAGGAATGTCTTTCCAAGGCTCAGAAAGGACAGGGGAGATGCATGGTGCTGCCTCTGGAATTTCGGTCCTCTGAGCAGACCTGGAGGTCTCCCCTTGAAGGAGCTAACCAGTTTCTTCCAAATACAGGCTTGCAAACACACACTGGGTGGCTGCCTCTTCTTCCCTGAAGGACGATCACTTTCCCCGCATCCTGTGAACTCTGCATCCCAGCCTGCTGGAAAAGCGCTTCTTGGAGGTCATTTTTCAGGGACAATTTTCCCTGGAGCCCGGGGCCGTAGGGAGGGCCCCATGCTCGCTGGGAAAGGCAGAGTCACATCCACAGTCTGTTCTACCCCCTTTTGCCCTGTGGGAGAGCTCTAGTGAGCCTAGGTCTGTCAGGAAAATTCTTGGCTCCTATGGGGACACACCCTGTGTGTTAACCTGCATATCGGACCTAGGGGCCACAGGGCGCCTGTTCCTCTCGGGGGGACCCTGAAGTGGTGCGGCCCAGCAACAGCCTGAAGATCCATCCGATTGCTCTTTTCTTCCTTCTGATAGAGCTAGCTTTGCTTCTCGCTTTGGCATTTCGGAAGCCAGGGGGAGCCCCACCGCTGTTGTCCTGGGGTCTATTGGAGGTACCGGTCTATTGGACCCCAGCATGGCACCCGACCCCCTCAGACACACTCCCGCAGCCTCCTTCCCCATGGGCAGGACTGTTCTGACCTAGGAATGTGTTCCCAAGGCTCAGAAAATGCAGGGAGACACACGGCCCTGACTCTGGAACTGAGGCCGTTGGAGCAGGCCTGGAGGTCTGACGTCTGAGACGCCAAACACTTGCTGCAAGATACAGGTGTGAAAACACACTCTCTGGGGCTGCCTTTCCTTCCTCCAAGGAAGATAGCTTTTCCAGTCTCCTCCGTGCTGAGTCATACAAGGCTGCAAAGGTCTGGCTTAGAGGGCATTTCTCAGCGGCAATGGCCCCTGAGGCCCTGCACCCAGGGAGGGATCCTACCCTCCCAGGGGAAGTCAAAGCAACCTCCAAACAGCTGTTCTATCATGTTTCCTCTGCAGGAGGGAGCTAGTGAGCCCAGGTCTGTCTGGAACGTTCTTGGATCCTGCGGGGAAATCATCCTGGGAGCCCACCTGGATACCAGTCGTAGGGGCTAAAATTCGCATTTTCCTTCCTTGGAGCCCTAACGCAGTACAGCCTAGCAACTGCTTGAAAATCCATCCTGTTGCTGTTTTCTTCCCTCTGACAGAGCGAGCTTTGCTCCCCATTTTGGGATTTCAGAAGCAAGGTGGTGGCCTGCAACTCCTTGCCTGGGGTCCATTGGAGGTGCAAGGTGCCCTCGACCAGGTGACCCCAGCATGACACCTGGCCCCCTCAGACACACTCCCGCAGCCTGCTTCCCCATGGGCAGGACTGCTCTCACCTAGGAATGTGTTTGCAAGGCCAGGAAACTGCAGGGAGACACAAGGCCCTGATTCTGGAATTGAGTCTGTTGGAACAGGCCTGCAGGTCTTCTGTCTAACAAGCCAAACACTTGCTGCAAGATACAGGCCTGAAAACACACTCTTGGGCTGCCTTTCCTTCCTCCAAGGAAGAGAGTTTTCTCAGCCTCCTGTGGGCTGAGAGTCACACAGGGCTGAAAAGCACTTGCTGGGAGATTATTTTTCATTGGCCATGGCCCCTGAGGCCCTGTGCTCAGGGAGGGCTCCCTCCCTCCCAGGGAAAGTCAAAGGAAGCTCCAAACGGCTGTTCAATCATGTTTCTGAGAGAGTCATTGCCAAGGCAGGTTTCTAAGAAGTTCAAGGGTCCCCAAGGAGAGAGGGGTCTAGAATTCTCAAGGAGGAAGAAAGGACAAACTGTTTTTCCCTCTACATTCCTTGGATTATATAACAATCATGCATCCTTCTTGAGGACGGTCTCTGGAAAAAACCTTCTGGCTAATCCTGTTATCTTAAAATGTAAATTATGGGAGTAGGTCTAGTGAGTCTTTACAACCTCCAGACATTCTTTTGTTCGTTGTCATAACTTATTGGAGAGTATATAACTCCATTACTAACACTAGCAAGGGGGTACGCTTTCTGCCCCTTGTGATGTCTCTGTCAGAAGCTTTCTCTATCTCCTTTATCCTTTAATAAAACTCTATTGCACAAAAGCTCTGAGCAATCAAGCCTCGTCTTGGGCCCTGGATTGAATTCTTCTCCTCCATAAGCCAAGAATCCCAGCATCTTTTCGGTGGTTCAGCAACAATATTTCATTTCCTCTGCAGGAGAGAGCTAGTGAGCTTAGGTCTGTCTGGAACATTCTTGGATCCTGTGGGGAAAATATCCTGTGCACACATCTGGATACTGGGCCTAGAGGCCAAAACTCGCATTTCTTTCCCGGGGAGCCCTAACGTGGTGTGACTTAGCAACTGCTTGAAAATCCATCCCATTGCTGTTTTCCTCCTTCTGACAGAGCTAGCTTTGTTCCCTGCTTTGGGATATCTCAACCGAAGGGCCGGTCCATAGCTACTCGCCTGGGGCCCATTGGATGTGCAAGGTGCCCTCGACTAGGTGACCCTAGCATGGCACTCAGCCCGCTCAGACACACTCCCGAGGCTTCTTTCTCATGGGAAGCACTGCTCCAACCTAGGAATGTGTCTGCAATGCTTGGAAAGTGCAGTGAGACACACAGCCCTGACTCTGCAATTGAGGCCCTCAGAGCAAGCCTGCAGCTCTGATGTCTGAGAAGCAAAACACTTGCTGCAAAGAGAGGCCTGAAAACACACTCTCTGTGGATGACTTTCCTTCCTCTAAGGAAGATAGTTTTCCCAGTCTCCTGCTTCCTGAATGTCACACAGCTGGAATGCGCTTGCTTGGAGGTCGTGATTCAGTGGCAGTGACCCCTGAGGCCCTTTGCCCAGGGAGGGCTCCCACACTCACAGGCAAATCAAAGCAACTTCCAAGTGAGTCAGCTCTTCACATCAAGTGGCCAAAGTATTGGAGTTTCAGGTTCAGTATTAGTCCTTCCAATGTATATTCAGACCTGATTTCCTTTAGGATGGAGTGGTTGCATCTCCTTGTAGTCTAAGCGACCTACAAGCATCTTCTCCAACACCACAGTTCAAAAGCATCCAATTTTCAGCTGTCACTTTCTTTATAGTACATCTTTCATATCCATCCATGACATATGGAAAAACCATAGCCTTGACTGGATGGATCTTTGTTGGCAAAGCAACGTCTCGGCTTTTTAATATGCTGTCGAGTTTGGTCATCACTTTTCTTCCAAGTCATAAATATGTTTTAAGTTCATGGAGGCAGCCATCACCTGCAGTGATTTCCAAGCCCCCCAAAATAGTCTGCTGCTGTTTCCAATGTTTTCCCATCTATTTGCCATGAAGTGATGAGACTGGATGCAATGATTTTAGTTTTCTGAATGCTGAGCTTTAAGCTAACTTTTTCACTCTCCTCTTTCACTTTCATCAGGAGACTCTTTAGTTCTTCTTCACTTTCTGCCATAAGGGTGGTGTCATCTGCATATCTGAGATTCTTGATATTTCTCCCAGCAATCTGGATTCCAGCGTGTGCTTCCTCCAGCCCAGTGTTTCTCATGATGTACTCTGCATATAAGTTAAAATAAGCAGGGTGACAATATACAGCCTTGACTTATTCCTTTTCCTATTTAGAACCAGTCTGTTGTTCCATGTCCAGTTCGAACTGTTTCTTCCTGACCTGCATACAGGTTTCTCAAGAGACAGGTCAGGTGGTCTGGTATTCCCATCTCTTTCAGAATTTTTCCCAGTTTATTGTGATCCACACAGTCAAAGGCTTTGGCATAGTCCAATAAAGCAGAAATAGATGTTTTTTTTTTTCTGGAACTCTCTTGCTTTTTCAATGATCCAGTGGATGTTGGCAGTTTGATCTCTGGTTTCTCTGCATTTTTTAAATCCCTCTTGAACATTTGGAAGTTCACAGTTCATGTGAACTTGGAGAATTTTGAGCATTACTTTACTAGTGTGTGAGATGAGTGCAATTGTGCAGCAGCTTGAATATTCTTTGTCATTGCCTTTCTTTGGGATTGGAATGAAAACTGACCTAATGACTAGATGTTTTCAATTGCATATGCTGAAAGAACTGGCTGTGCAGTTTTGAAGAAAAAAAAATCATTTTAACCCATTTTCTCTGAAGTGCAAGGCATATCATGGCCATCCCTGAATCATAAAGTCACCTTTTCTTTATGTAGTCATAGTTTCATGCCTAAAGTATAGGCCAACTCGATGCTCAAATTGACTCTGATGTCAGGGGCAGATCAACGAATAAAAAGCTTGGATTGTCCCTCTGGAGGAAAGTGAGATCTTGGTCCCACGAGAAGAATCTGAAGGGTTAAGGGAACTTGCAAGAGTGGGGAAAGCTTAGTCCATCCTACATGTACCAAAATCTTAAATAAGGCTTATTTACTTTACCGAAGTAAAAAAACAGATGATGAAAATAATTGTAAATCAATGAAAGGTAAAGAAACTCATAGTCTGTTATCAAAAATTGCATTCTAAGAAAACTTTGTTGTCTTAACCTAGAGAGGAGACTAAATTCCATCTGGAACCAGCTTACCAGAAGACAAACAAACAAACAAACAAATTATCGGTAAGCTTAAAAAAAGTATATTCCATATATCTTGAAGTAGCAGTATTTCTGCAAAGGCATCAGTGTGAAACCATAGAGGACATGGTTAAAACCTGATTAAATAGAAATTGACAATGTAATCTGGTCACTGCTGCGACTTGAAATGCTTTAATATGATAACTGGAATTATAACTGACAGCATTTGACCAGGACATATCAGATTTTCACGGATGTCACATAATTTCTAGGATATCTATATTAGGAACTGAAGGGATCTTTGAACCTAGGAAAGAAAACAACAGTCTCAAAGGCCCTTGCTGAATCATCTATCAGCAAGGAATGTCTTTGCAAGGATCGCAAAGTGAAGGGAAAATACACCGACCTGCCTCTGCAACTTCGGTCCTCTGAGCAGATCTGGAGGTCTCCCTTTGTATAAGCTAACCTGTTCCTTCCAAATAGAGGTTTGCAACACAAAACAAGTGGCCGCCTATTCTTCCCCGAAGGAGGCTCTCTTTCCCCACATCCTGCGAACTCCATTTCCCAGCCTCCTGGAAAAGCGCTTCTTGCAGTTCCTTTCAGAAAATCCTATGGACGGAGAAGCCTGGTAGGCTGCAGTCCGTGGGGTCGCTGAGGGTCGGACACGACTGAGCGACTGCACTTTCATTTTCACTTTCATGCATTGGAGAAGGCAATGGCAACCCACTTACTGTTCTTGCCTGGAGAATCCCAGGGACGGGGGAGCCTAGTGGGCTACCGTCTATGGCGTCGCACAGAGTCGAACACGACTGAAGCAACTTAGCAGCAGCAGCAGCAGCAGCAGTTCCTTTCTTAGGGGCAGTTATCCCTGAGATTGGGACCTGGAAAGGCAGATCCACCTCCACACACACGTCTTTTCTGTCCCCTTTCCTCTGGAGGAGAGCTCTAGTGAGCCTAGGTCTGTCAGGAAAATTCTTGGCTTTGACGGGATCACACCCGGTGTGTGAACCTGCATACCCGACCTAGGGGCCACAGGGCACCTGTTTTGCTCGAGTGGGTCCTGGAGGGGTGCAGCATAGCAAGAGCTTAAAAATCCATCCAATTTGTCTTTTTTTTTTACCTCGGAGAGAACGAGTTTGCTCCACCTCCACCCTTTGGCAGTGTAGAGGGAAGAGGGCACCACCCTCTCCCAAAGGGGATATAGGGCCTACCAGGAGAGAAAGGCCCCTTGAGGAGCTGAGCCCAGGTAGGCAGCCAGTGATGTCAAGCACACTCCCGCTGCTTGCTTCTTCATGGGCACTCCCACGATCTGCTAGGAATGTCTTTGCAAGGATCTCAAAGGGAAGGGGAGATACATGGCCCTGTCTCTGGAACTTCAGTCCTCTGAGCAGATCTGGAGGTCTTGAGTTGTATAAGCAAACCTGTTCCTTCCAAATAGAGGCTTGCAAACCACACCCCCGGTGGTTGCCTCTTCTTCCCCGAAGAAGTCTTTCTTTCCCCACATGCTGCGAACTCCCTGTCCCAACCTCCAAGAATAGCGCTTCTTACCATTCCTTTCTTAGAGGCAGTTATCCCTGAGCTTGGGGCCGTAGGGAGTAGCCCCACACTCACAGGGAAAGGCAAAGTCTCCTCCATACATCTCCTCTATCCCCTTTGCTCTGGAGGAGAGCTCTAGTGAGCCTAGGTCTTTCAGGAAAATTCTTGGCTTGGACAGGATCTCACCCTGTTTGTGAACCTGCATACCCAACCAGGGGCCACAGAGCACCTGTTTCAGTAAAGTGGGCCCTGAAAGGGTGCAGGCTAGCAAGAGCTTGAAAATCCATTCAATTGCTGTTTTTGTACCTCTGACAGAGCGAGCTTGGCTCCACCCTTTGGCAGTGAGGAGAAAAGAGGAATGACACCCTCCCCAAGGGGACATGGGGCCTACTTCGAGAGGAAAGGCCCCTTGTGGAGCTGAGGCCAGGAAGGCACACAGTCGTGTCAAACATACTCCCACTGCTTGCTTCTTCAGGGGCACTCCCGCTATCAGCTAGGAATGTCTTTGCAATGATCACAAAGGGAAGGGGAGATACAAGGCCCTGCTTCTGGACCTCTGGTGCTCTGAGCAAATCTCGAGGTCTCCCGTTGTTGGTCAAGGTCAAGGTCAAGGTCAAGTTCAAGTTCAAGGTCAAGGTCAAGTTCATGGTAAAGGTCAAGTTCTAGTTCAGCTTCAGGCTCAAGGTCAAGGTCAAGTTCAAGGTCAAGGTCAAGTTCAGGGTTAAGTTCAAGGTCAAGATCAAGTTCAGTTTCGAGGTCAAGTTCAAGTTCAAATTCAAAGTCAAGTTCAAGGTCAAGTTCAAGGTCAAGTGCAAGGTCAAGGTCAAGTTCGAGTTCAAGTTCAAGTTCAAGGTCGAGGTCAAGTTCAAGTTCAACATCAAGGTCAAGGCCAAGTTCAAGTTCAATCTCAAGGTCAAGTTCAAGTTCAAGGTCAAATCAAGTTCAAGGTCAAGGCCAAGTTCAAGTTCAAGGTCAAGGTCAAGGTAAAGTTCAAGTTCAAGGGCAAGGCAAGGCCAAGCCCAAGGCCAAGGCAAGGGCAAGCGCAACGCCAAGGGCACGGCCAAGGCCCAGGCCAAGGCAAAGTCCAAGGCCACCAAAGTGAAGCTCAAACCCCGTAACGCCTGACAAAAGGCAGAAGCCACTAGGCCCCTGTGCAGAGGAAGCCACTGAAGGCAGCAAGGCCACAGAGCTCCCCGACTCCCATTCCCACAGGAAGATGTGAGGATAAAGGGCCTCATCCGAGCACAGCACCCGCTCCCACCACCCCCCAACCCCGGCCCCCGCCCCCCGCAGCACGCCCCCTGAAACAACACTGTCTTCCCAGAAAAGAGAACGGAGAAGCCATGTGTGTGCCAAAGGAGCAAGATGAACGAACGATGCCACGCCCTCCGACTTTGGGCACACCTGACGCCTCGGAACCCCGGGCCCGGCCGATGGGTCCCCGCCGTTCTCGGGCGGGAGGGGGGTCGACACGTTGGCCGAGAGCCCTTGCCCAGGCCACCTGCAAATCCCCTGAGATGTGATCCGACCACAGGGACCGCGGGCAAACGTACCGCTTGAGGTGCTGGAGGAGCCGGACGAAGCCATGGTGGGAGAGGCACACGGGCACGCTGCAGACTGCTGGCCGAGTGGGCGGGGACCCAGCAGCTCAGGACTCTGGAGAGCGGGAGGCGGCTCCGCCACCATTGACGTCAATAGGGTTTGGGTGGGTAGATGGAGGGGGCCGCCCCTGGCCTCTTTCCAAGCAGAGACCCTGGACGGAGTCCCGTGGAGCGAGTGGGCTTTTCCCGGGCACGGCTGTGCCCTGGACCGCCAAGATCCCCGTTGGGGTGGGCGGGCAGTTCGGGGGCTTTGGTTTGTGGCCCTCCCTCGCAGCGGGGGGTGGGATCAACCCCGGGTGGATCAATCAGGGGCCCTCAGCAGTGCCAAGGGAGCTCACCGCCCAGGAAACGCCCCTAGGTCCCTTTGAATTGGCCACCAATGCCCCCTTTCCCAGCCTGCCTTGCTCTGGGATTTCCTGCCTTTTCACATTCCACAGGTCCCTGGGCCTCGACTGTCCCCCGCTGGCTCCTCTGAGGCATTCCGGGACACCGGACGCTCTCTCCAGCGCCTCCACCTAGATCCCTCGCTGTCCTCTCATCCGTTTCCACCCTGCCATCTCCCCAACTCCTCCGTGGGCTCTTGGCGTCCTTTCCCTACAGCATTCCCAGAGTGCCACCCCGAGGGCTTTGAGTTGCCTGGAGCCCAAGGCTCCGGCCAGAGACCTGAGGGGCCAGCGTCTGGACTGGCAGCTAAGGCCATTTGGGGCTTTTCTCACGTGGAGCCTGAGGCCCGCACCTCCGCGGGCAACCCCCCAGCGCGAGTGCCCTAGAGATACCCCCCAAGGGGACAGTGTACCCCCTACTGTGAGGAAGGAGGTTCCTGTTTTCCCTGCACTGGTTTGACTTTCACGCCGACGATAGACTCACACCATGGTGGCACGTGGAATAGTCCTGTGGGAAAGCCTCATGGGAAAGACTCGAGGGAAAGACACAGATCCCTTGATCCACGAGACGGGAAGCGTGACACTGCTGCTACCGCTTTGGAGGAAAGTGCACGTGCATGACCCCACTCGAGACAAGGAACTGACGCCACTTGGGAGACTCCAGAAGTACAACAAGATTCATGTCAGCACTGGGGAGGAATCCTCAGGTTCCTGTCCCGACTCCACACAAGGTCTTAGGCCCCAGCATCGGCGGGAGAGGAATCCCGAGAGGCCCCCGAGCAACTCGCAAGGGGACTGGCCTTTCCTGAGGCCACCAGACCGGGTCCCTGAGGTACCCGTGGAAAGTCGAGAGACCCTGCCCAACTCTAGAAAATCCAGGAAGTTCTCCCCTCCAGGCGAGATGAGGCCCATTTCCTCTGAGGCGTCTGGAGGCTCATCACACCTAAACTCTGGAAAATCAAAAGGGTCCCTTGCTGCAACTCAAGAAGTTCCCCGACATACCCGTCTCCACTCGAGAGGAAGCACGAGGGTCCCGCCCACATCCAGAGGAACCCCGTTTCCGCCTGGCAGCTCGAGATGAGGGATCCTATCCTGCTTAGTCAGGAAAGATTTTCCGGCGTTCCCGTGGCATGTCAAGAGCAAGGGCTCTCAATAGGAAAGGAGAGGAACTCCAGGGTCGTGCCACCATTCCAAGAGTCCCCCAGATGTCTCAGTCAATTTCAGAGGAACCTGTTTTCCCTGCACTGCCTCGACTTTCACGCCGAGGATCCACTCACACCATGGTGGCACGTGGGACAGCCCTGTGGGAAAGCCTCGTGGGAAAGCCTCGAGGGAAAGCCACAGATCCCTTGATCCCCGCCGACCGGAAGCATGACACATCTGCTACACTGTCCCTGAGGTCACGGTCGTGTGTCGAGAGCACCTGCCGCAACTCGAGAAAATCCAGGGAGGTTCTCTGCCTCCAGTTGAGATGAGGCCCATTTTCTCCTGCGGCGTCTCCAGAGTAATCACACCTAAACTCTGGAACTTCCAAAGGGTTCTACACACCCTTGCTACAACACAAGAAGTTCCCCGACATACCCGTCTCCACTCCAGAGGAAGCACGAGGGTCCGGCCACCTCCAGAGGAGCTCCGTTTCGGCCTCCAAGCTCGAGATGAGGGATCCTTCCCTGCTTCCTCGGGAAAGAATTCCCGACGTTTCCGACGTATCTCAAGAGGAGGCACACTGCACAGGGAAGGCGAGAGGAACTCATGGGAGATACCCGCCCAAGGGGACAGTGTACCCCCTACTGTGGGGAAGGAGGTTCCTGTTTTCCCTGAACTGGTTTGACTTTCACGCCGAGGATCGACTCACACCATGGTGGCAAGTTGAATAGCCCTGTGGGAAAGCCTCATGGTAAAGACTCGAGGGAAAGACACAGATCCCTTGATCCACGAGACGGCAAGCGTGACACTGCTGCTACCGCTCGGGAGGAAAGCGCACGTGCATGACCCCACTCGAGCCGAGGACTGACGCCACTTGGGAGACTCCAGAAGTACGCCAAGATCCATGTCAGCACTAGAGAGGAATCCTCAGGTTCCGGCCCCGACTCCACACAAGGTCTTAGGCCCCGGCATCGACGGGAGAGGAATCCTGAGAGGCCCCCTAGCAACTCGCATGGGGACTGGCCTTTCTTGAGGCAACCAGAGCAGGTCCCTGAGGTCCCTGTCGTAACTCGATAGCACCTGCCACGACTCGAGAAAATCCAGGAGGTTCTCCCCTTCAGGTGAGATGAGGCCCATTTCCGCTGAGGCGTCTCGAGGCTAATCACACCTAACCTCTGGAACTTCCAAAGGGTCCTTCACACGCTTGCTGCAACTCAAGCAGTTCCCCGACATACCCGTCTCCACTCGAGAGGAAGCACGAGAGTCCTGCCCACATCCAGATGAGCCTGGTTTCCACCTCGTAGCTCGAGATGAGGGATTCTTTTCCTGCTTTGTCTGGAAAGAATTCCCGGCTTTCCCGTCGCATCTCAAGAGGAGGCGCTCTCAACAGCAAAGGCGAGAGAAACCCCAGTGTCGTGCCACCATTCCAAGGGACCCCCAGATGTCTCAGTCCATTCCAGAGGATCCTGTTTTCCCTGCACTGCTTCGACTTTCACGCTGAGGATCGACTCACACCACGGTGGCACGTGGGAGAGCCCTGTGGGAAAGCCTCGTGGGAAAGCCTCGAGGGAAAGCCACAGATCCTTTGATCCACGCGACGGGAAGCGTGACACTGCTGCTACAGCACGGGAGGAAAGCGCACGTGCATGCCCCCACTCGAGACGAGGACTGACTCCCCTGGGGAGACTCCAGAAGTACCCCAAGATGCATGTCAGCCCTGGAGAGGAATCCTCAGGTTCCGGCCCCGACTCCACACAAGGGTTAGGCCCTGGCATCGACGGGAGAGGAATAGCGACAGGCCCTCTAGCAACTCGCACGGGGACTGGCCTTTCCTGAGGTCAACAGAGCGGGTCCATGAGGTCCCCAGAGCGGGTCCATGAGGTCCCCGTCGTAAGTCGAGAGCACCTGCCGCAACTCGGTAAAATCCAGGAGGTTCTCCCCTCCAGGCGAGATGAGGCCCGTTTCCACTCAGGTGTCTCGAGGCTAATCACACGTGACCTCTGGAACTTCCAAAGAGTCTTTCACAGTCATGCTGCAACTCAAGAAGTTCCCCGACATACCCGTCTCCACTCAAGAGGAAGCACGAGGGTCCCGGCCACATCCAGAGGAGCTCCGTTTCCGGCTCGTAGCTCGAGATGAGGGATCCTTTCCCTGCTTGGTCGGGAAAGAATTCCCGGCATTCCCATCGGCATCTCAAGAGGAGGCGCTCTCCAAAGGAAAGGGGAGAGGAACTGCCAGGGTCGTGCCACCATTCCAAGACTCCCCCAGATGTCTCAGTCCATTCCACAGGAACCTGTTTTCCCTGCACTGCCTCTGCTTTGACGCCGAGGATCGACTCACACCACCGTGACACGTGGGACAGCCCTGTGGGAAAGCCTCGAGGGAAAGACTCGAGGGAAAGCCACTGATCCCTTGGTCCACGCAAGGGAAGCGTGACACTGCTGCTACAGCATGGGAGGAAAGGGCACGCTCATGCCCCCACTCGAGACGAGGCCTGACTCCCTTGTGGAGACTCCAGAAGTACCCCAAAATCCATGTCAGCACTGGAGAGGAATCCTCAGCTTCCGGCCCGACTCCACACAAGGTCTTAGGCCCCGGCATCGACGGGAGAGGAATCACGAGAGGCCCCCTAGCAACACGCATGATGACTGGCCTTTCCTGCGGCCGCCAGAGCGGGTCCCTGAAGTCCCCGTCGTAACTCGAGAGCACTTGCTGAAACTCGGGAATATCCAGGAGCCTCTCCATTCCAGGCGACATGAGGCCCATTTCCGCTGAGGCATCTCGAGACTAACCACACCTAACCTCTGGAACTTCCAAAGGGTCCTTCACACCCTTGCTGCAACTCAAGCAGTTCCCCGACATACCCGTCTCCACTCGAGTGGAAGCACGAGAGTCCCGCCCACATCCAGAGGAGACCCGTTTCCGCCTCCTAGCTAGAGAGGAGGAATCCTTTCCCTGCGTGGTCGGGAAAGAATTCCCCGTGTTCCCGTCGCATCTCAAGAGTAGGCGCTCTCCACAGGAAAGGCGAGAGGAACTCGAGGGTCGTGCCACCATTCCCAGAGTCCGCCAGAAAACTCCTTGTCTGGAATTTTATTGGCCTTCCGCGTAAACCTAGCTATTCAGCCCTTTTCCTCCAGTTAATCTTCTACTACCCTAAAATTTCTTAATCTAATCTTACATTAATAAATAAACAAGACTTTCCACGTCAACGCCGGTCCATCCGTCGAATTCCCTGGGATCTATCGGGGCTGGACCCCGGCACACTGAGATATCTGGGGGACTCCTGGAATGGTGGCACGACACTGGAGTTCCTCTCGCCTTTCCTGTGGAGAGCGCCTCCTCATGAGATGCGACGGGAATATCGGGAATTCTTTCTGGAACATGCAGGGAAATGATACCTGACCACAATGTACGAGGCGGAAACGGGGCTCCTCTGGATGTGGGCGGGATTCTCGTGCTTCCTCTCGAGTGGAGTCAGGTATGTTGGGGAACTTCTTGAGTTGTAGCAAGTGTGTGAAGGACCCTTTGGAAGTTCCAGAGGTTAGGTATGATTAGCCTCCAGACGCCTCAGCGGAAAAGGGCCTCATCTCGCCTGGAGGGGAGAACCTCCTGGATTTTCTCGAGTTGCGGCTGGTGCTTTCGACTTACGACGGGGACCTCAGGGACCCGCTCTGGGTGGCCTCAGGAAAGGCCATTCCCCATGCGAGTTGCTCGGGGGCCTCTCGGGATTCCTTTCCCTTCGACGCCGGGGCCTAAGACCTTTTGTGGAGTCGGTGCGGGAACCTGAGGATTCTTCTCCGTGCTGACATGGATCTTGTGGTACTTCTGGAGTCTCCCCAGGGGAGTCAGTCCTCGTCTCGAGTGAGGGCATGCACGTTCGCTTTCCTCCCGAGCTGTAGCAGAACTGTCAGGCTTCCGTTTGCGTTGATCAAGGGATCTGTGGCTGTCCCTCGAGGCTTTTCCGACGAGGCTTTCCGACGAGGCTTTCCCACAGGGCTGTCCCACGTGCCATCGTGGTGTGAGTCCATCCTCGGCTAGAAATTCGAGGCAGTGCAGGGAAATCAGGTTTCCCTGAAATGGACTGAGACATCTGGGGGACTCTGGGAATGGTGGCACGACCCTGGAGTTCCTCTAGCCTTTCCTGTGGAGAGCGCCTCCTCTTGAGATGTGCCAGGAACGCCAGGAATTTTTTCCCTGACTACGCAGGGAAAGGATCCCTCCTCTCGAGCTAGGAGGCGGAAACGGGGCTCCTCTGGATGTGGGCGGGTCTCTGGTGGCTTCCTCTCCTGTGGAGACGGGTATGTCGGGGAACTTCTTGAGTTGCAGCAAGGGTGTGAAGGACCCTTTGGAAGTTCCAGAGGTTAGGTGTGATTAGACTCGAGACCCCTCAGCGGAAATGGCCTCATCTCGCCTGGAGGGGAGAACCTCCTGGATTTTCTCGAGTTTCAGCAGGTGCTCTCCAGTTACGACCGGGGACTTATGTAACCCGCTCTGGTCCGCTCAGGAAATGCCAGTCGACTTGCGAGTTGCTAGGGGCCTCTCGGGATTCCTCTCCGGTCGATGACGGGGCCTAAGACCTTGTTTGGAGTCGGTGCCCGAACCTGAGGTTTCCTCTCCAGTGCTGACATGGATCTTGGGGTACTACTGGAGTCTCCACAGGGGAGTCATCTTCGTCTCCAATGGGGGCATGCACGTGTGCTTTTCTCCAGAGCATTAGGAGCAGAGTCAATTTTCCCGTTGGGTTGATCAAGGGTTTCTTGTTTTTCCTCGAGGCTTTCCACGAGGTTTTCCCACGAGGCTTTCCCACAGGGCTGTCCCACGTGCCACCATCGTGTGAGTAGGTCCTCCGCGTGAACGTCGAGGCAGTGCAGGGTAAACAAGTTCCTCTGGAAAGGACTGAGACATCTGGGGGACTCTTGAATGGTGGAACGACCCTGGAGTTCCTCTCACCTTTCTTGTGGGGCGTGCCTCCTCTTGAGTTGCGACAGGTACGACAGAAATTCTTTCCCGGCCAATCAGGGAAAGGATCCTCATCTTGAGCTAGGAGGGGGAATTGGGGCTCCTCTGGATGTGGGTGGTACCCTGGTGATTCCTATGGAGTGGCGACGGTCTCTCGTGGAACTTCTTGAGTTGCAGCTAGGGTGTGAAGGACGCTTTGGAAGTTCCAGAGGTTAGGTGTGATTAGCCTCGAGACGCCTCAGCGGAAATGGGCCTCATCTCGCCTGAAGGGGAGAACCTCCTGGATTTTCTCGAGTCGTGGAGTGCTATCGAGTTACGACAGGGACCTCAGGGACCTGCTCTGGTTGCCTCAAGAAAGGCCAGTCCCCATGCGAGTTGCTAGGGGGCCTCTCAGGATTCCTCTCCGTCGATGCCAGGCGCTAAGCCCTTGTGTGGAGTCGGGACCGGAACCTGAGGATTCCTCTCCAGTGCTGACATGGATCTGGCGTACTTCTGGAGTCTCCCAAGTGGCGTCAGTCCTCGGCTCAAGTGGGTCATGCACGTGCGCTTCCTCCCGAGCGTAGCAGCAGTGTCACGCTTCCCGTCTCGTGGATCAAGGGATCTGTGTCTTTCCCTCGAGTCTTTCCCATGGGGCTTTCCCACAGGGCTATTCCACTTGCCACCATGGTGTGAGTCGATCCTCGGCGTGAAATTCGAACCAGTGCAGGGAAAACAGGAACCTCCTTCCCCACAGTAGGGGGTACACTGTCCCGTGTGCGGTATCTCCAGGGCACTCGCGCTGGGGGGTTTGCCCACGGAGGTGCGGGCCTCAGGCTCCACGTGAGAAAGCCCCAAATGGCATTAGCTGCCAGTCCAGATGCTGGCCCTCAGGTCTCTGGCCGGAGCCTTGGGCTCCAGGCAACTCAAAGCCCTCGGGGTGGCACTCTGGGACTGCTGTAGGGAAAGGACGGCCAAGAGCCCACGGAGGAGTTGGGAGGGGGCAGGGGAAAGGAGGCGAGGACAGTGAGGGATCTAGGTGGAGGCGCTGGAGAGGGCGTCTGGTGTCCCGGAATGCCTCAGAGGAGCCTGCGGGGGACAGTCGAGCCCAGGGACCTGTGGAATGTGAAAAGGCGGGAAATCCCAGAGCAAGGCAGGCTGGAAATGGGGGCGTTGGTGGCCAATTCAAAGGGACCTAGGGGCATTTCCTGGGCGTTGAGCTCCCTTGGCACTGCTGAGGGCCCCTGATTGATCCACCCCGGGTTGATCCCCACCCCGCTGCGAGGGAGGGCCACAAACCAAAGCCCCCGAACTGCCCGCCCACCCCAACGGGGATCTTGGCGGTCCAGGTCACAGCCGTGCCCGGGAAAAGCCCACTCGCTCCACGGACTCTGTCCAGGGTCTCTGCTTGGAAAGAGGCCAGGGGGCCCCCTCCATCTACCCACCCAAACCCTATTGACGTCAATGGTGGAGGAGACGCTCCCGCTCTCCAGAGTCCTGAGCTGCTGGGTCCCCGCCCATCGGCAGCAGTCTGCAGCGTGCCCGTGTGCCTCTCCACCATGGCTTCGTCTGGCTCCTCCAGCACCTAAAGCGGTACGTTTGCCCTCGGTCCCTGTGGTCGGATCACATCTCAGGGAATTTGCGGGTTTCTCGGGCGGGAGGGGTTGTCGACACGTTGGCGAGAGCCCTTGCCAGGC
>NW_017191458.1:0-10771 GCF_001704415.2 Capra hircus
GATCTTGGGGTACTTCTGGAGTCTCCCCAGGGAGTCAGTCCTGGTCTCGAGTTTGGGTATGCACGTGCGCTTTCCTCCCGAGCTCTAGCAGCATTGTCACGCTTCCCTTCGCGTGGAACAAGGGATCAGTGGCTTTCCTCGAGGGTTTACCACGACGCTTTCCACGAGGCTTTCCCACAGGGCTTTCCCTCGTGCAACCGTGGTGTGAGTCGATCCTCGGCTTGAAAGTGGAGGCAGTGCCAGGAAAACAGTTTTCCCTGGAATGGACTGAGACATCTTGGGGACTCTGGGAATGGTGGCACGACCCTGGAGTTCCTCTCGCCTTTCCTGTGGAGAGCGCCTCCTCTTGAGATGCGCCAGGAACGCCAGGAATTCTTTCCTGTCTACGCAGGGAAAGGATCCCTCCTCTCGAGCTAGGAGGCGGAAACGGGGCTCCTCTGGATGTGGGCGGGTCTCTGGTGCTTCCTCTCGTGTGGAGACGGGTATGTCGGTGAACTTCTTGAGTTGCAGCAAGGGGTGTGATGGACCCTTTGGAAGTTCCAGAGGTTAGGTGTGATTAGACTCGAGACGCCTCAGCGGAAATGGGCCTCATCTCGCCTGCAGGGGAGAACCTCCTGGATTTTCTCGAGTTTCAGCAGGTGCTCTCCAGTTACGACCGGGACTTATGTAACCCGCTCTGGTCCACTCAGGAAATGCCAGTCGACTTGCGAGTTGCTAAGGGGCCTCTCGGGATTCCTCTCCGGTCGATGACGGGGCCTAAGACCTTGTTTGGAGTCGGTGCCCGAACCTGAGGTTTCCTCTCCAGTGCTAACATGGATCTTGGGGTACTACTGGAGTCTCCACAGGGGAGTCATCTTCGTCTCCAATGGGGGCATGCGCGTGCGCTTTTCTCCCGAGCATTAGGAGCAGAGTCAATTTTCCCGTTGGGTTGATCAAGGGGTTTCTTGTTTTCCCTCGAGGCTTTCCCACGAGGCTTTCCCACAGGGCTGTCCCACGTGCCACCATCGTGTGTGTCGGTCCTCCGCGTGAACGTCGAGGCAGTGCAGGGTAAACAAGTTCCTCTGGAAAGGACTGAGACATCTGGGGGACTCTTGGAATGGTGGAACGACCCTGGAGTTCCTCTCACCTTTCTTGTGGAGCGTGCCTCCTCTTGAGATGCGACAGGTACGACAGGAATTCTTTCCCGGCCAATCAGGGAAAGGATCCC
Organism: Capra hircus; assembly: GCF_001704415.2. Taxonomy (NCBI): domain Eukaryota; kingdom Metazoa; phylum Chordata; class Mammalia; order Artiodactyla; family Bovidae; genus Capra; species Capra hircus. Next base: position 1,208 of record NW_017191458.1, read on the forward strand.
TCACATTGAGCTAGGAGGGGGAATTGGGGCTCCTCTGGATGTGGGTGGTACCCTGGTGATTCCTATGTAGTGGCGACGGGTCTCTCGTGGAACTTCTTGAGTTGCAGCTATGGTGTGAAGGACCCTTTGGAAGTTCCAGAGGTTAGGTGTGATTAGCCTCGAGACGTCTCAGTGGAAATGGGCTTCATCTCGCCTGAAGGGGAGAATCTCCTTCATTTTCTCGAGTTGTGGCAGGTGCTCTCGACTTACGACGGGGACCTCAGGGACCCGTTCTGTTGGCCTTAGGAAAGACCAGTTCCCATGTGAGTTGCTAGAGGGCCTCTCGGGATTCCTCACCGGTAGATGCCGGGGCCCAAGACCTTGTGTGGAGTGGGGGCCAGAACCTGAGTATTCCTCTCCAGTGCTGACATGTTTTTGGGATACTTCTGAAGTCTCCCAAGGGGAATCAGTCCTCGTCTCGAGTGGGGGCATGCGCATGCCCCTTCCTCCCGAGCTGTAGCAGCAGTGTCATGCTTCCCGTCGCGTGGATCAATGGATCTGTGGCTTTTCCTCTAGGCTTTTCCTAGAGGCTTTCCCACGAGGCTTTCCCACAGGGCTGTCCCCCGTGCCACCGTGGTGTGAGGCGATCCTCGGCATGAAAGTTTAGGCACTCTGTAAAAACAAGATCCTCTGGAATGGACTGAGACATCTGGGACGCTTGAAATGGTGGCACGACCATGGAGTTCCTCTCTCCCTTCCTGTGGAGAGCGCCTCCACCTGAGATGCGACGGGAATGCCGGAAGTTCTTTCCCGACCAAGCAGGGAAAGGATCCCTCATCTCTAGCTAGGAGGATGAAACGGGGCTACTCTGGATGTGGGCAGGACCCTCGTGTTTCCTCTCGAGTGGAGATGGGAATGTCGGGGAACTTCTTGCAGTTGCAGCAAGGGTGTGAAGGACCCTTTGGAAGTTCCAGAGATTAGATGTAATTAGCCTCGAGACACCTCATTGGAAATGGGCCTCATCTCGCCTGGAGGGGAGAACCTCCTGGATTTTCTCTAGTTGCGGCAGGTGCTCCCGACTTACGACCGGGGACGTCAGGGACCCGCTCTGGTGGCTTCATCAAAGGCCAGTCCCCATGCCAGATGCTGGGGGCTTCTCTTGATAACTCTCCTGTTGATGCCCGGGCCGAACAACTTGTGTGGTTCGGGGCCGGAACCTGAGGTTTCCTCTGCAGTGCTGACATGGATATTGGGGCTCTTCTGGAGTCTCCCCTGGAGAGTCAATCCTCCTCTCAAGTGAGGGCACGCACGTGTGCTTTCCTCCCGAGCTGTAGCAGCAGGGTCACGCTTCCCGTCGTGTGGATCAAGGGATCTGTGGCTTTCCCTGGAGGCTTTCCCACGAGGCTTTCTCACAGGGCTTTCCCTCGTGCCACCGTGGTGTGAGTTGATCCTCAGCGTGAAAGTCGAGGGCAGTGCAGGGAAAACAGGTTCCTCTGGATTGGACTGATGCTGGGAGCCAGTATGAGGACTCCCGTCCGTGATAACGTCATGAGGAAGAAAACTGACATAGGCATGGTGTGTTCAGACTTCAGGGACCCCTCTGGAAGTTCCTACGCACATACCCCAACAAAAATCTGCCGGCTTTTTTTGCTCTGCTTTTCCACTCTTCTGACATTTTCTGGAAAAAGTCAAATTCAGGGCTTTAGTCTTCAGCAATTTGAAAGAGTGTTTCAATCCAAAAAACCCCTCTGAATGCTTTCTAGCCTGCCTGCAGGACTCGTACAGCTGGGCATGTGATTGTTTGAGGCCTCCTTTCCCCAGGAGGCACAGGAAGCTTAAAGCATCCTAGGAATGTAGGGGCATCCGAGGAGTCAAAATCTTTATAATAGGACTGATTAAAAGTTTCATTTTTTGGGTCAATGCTTGCTTGCTAAATTTTCATATCCTTTATTTTTAGATAGAGTTGGTATATTAAAAAAACAAGTAGTAGACCTGGTATTAGGAACATTAGATCTTTGAGTTAAGTACCTTCTTTGTTATAACCCACTGCACCTTTGTTTTATAGAGATGTAACTTTAATGCTTTAAGGAAATGCAGATTAAAGAAAAACACTTCAGAGGAAACAAAATTAACATTCATTAAGGAAGAGAGCCAAAAAGTGTTTAACAAGCCTCTTGGCCAGAAGATAATGTAAATCACCAGAGACCTTTTGTATACAAAATGATGTACAGAAAGAGTCTGGGGTGCAAACGCTACATAATTTTGTGTTACCCATTGAACTCCATGTTTTATCAAAAGTATAAAAGGCTTTATGAACAATAAAGGATGGGGCCAGTTTCTCGGACCAGTTTCTCGAACTAGTCTCTCGGCCTGGTTTCTTGAGACTCAGGCTCCCCCCGTGTCTTTTTCTCTCTTTCTTCTTCTCTCCCTTTCCTTCTCTCTGCTTTTTACTTTAACTTCAGGCTGAATCTCCACCAGGGGCGCGGAGGCTCGCCAGGTCTACTTACTTGCCTGGCTGTTAAGACCTGCACGAAAGGGAGCTTAAGGTGAGGCACCCTTAGATATTCAAGCAGGGGCTGGTGGCCCCAACGTAGATGGTGAAAATTCTTTGTCTGGAATTTTATTGGCCTTCCACGTAAACCAAGATATTCAGCCCTTTTCCTCCAGTTAATCTTCTTACTACACTATAATTTCTTAATCTAATCTTACATTAATAAATAAAAAAGACTTTCCACGACAACGCCGGTCCATCCGTCGAATTCCCTGGATCCAGCGGGGCTGGACCCCGGCAGACTGAGATATCTGGGGGACTCTTGGAAATGGTGGCATGACCCTGGAGTTCCTCCGCCTTTCCTGTGGAGAGCGCCTCCTCATGAGATGCGACGGGAACACCGGGAATTCTTTCCGAACATGCAGGGAAAGGATACCTGACCTCGAGGTATGAGGCGGAAACGGGGCTCCTCTGGATGTGGGCGGGATTCTCGTGCTTCCTCTCGAGTGGACTCAGGTATGTCGGGGAACTTCTTGAGTTGCAGCAAGGGTGTGAAGGACCCTTTGGAAGTTCCAGATGTTAGGTATGGTTAGCCTCGAGACGCCTCAGAGGAAAAGGGCCTCATCTCGCCTGGAGGGGAGAACCTCCTGGATTTTCTCGAGTTGCGGCAGGTGCTCTTGACTTACTACGGGGACCTCAGGGAACCGCTCTGGTGGCCTCAGGAAAGGCCAGTCCCCATGCGAGTTGCTCTGGGGCCTCTCGGATTCCTCTCCCGCGATGCGGGGCCTAAGACCCTGTGTGGAGTCGGTGCCGGAACCTGAGGTTTCCTCTCCAGTGCTGACATGGATCTTGGGGTACTTCTGAAGTCTCCCCAGGGGAGTTAGTCGTCGTCTTGTGTGGGGGCATGAACGTGCGCTTTCCCTCCCGAGCTGTAGCAGCAGTGCAACGCTTCCCTTCGCGTGGATCAAAGGGATCTGTGGGCTTTCCCTCGAGGCTTTCCACGAGGCTTTCCACAGTGCTGTCCCACTGTGCCATCGTGGTGTGAGTCGATCCTCGGCTAAGAAATTCGAGGCAGTGCAGGGAAATCAGGTTTCCCTGAAATGGACTAAGACATCTGGGGGACTCTGGGAATGGTGGCACGACCCTGGAGTTCCTCTCGCCTTTCCTGTGGAGAGCACCTCCTCTTGAGATGCGACAGGAACGCCCGGAATTCTTTTCCCGACCACGCAGGGAAAGGATCCCTCCTCTCGAGCTAGGAGGCGGAAACGGGGCTCCTCTGGATGTGGGCCGGTCTCTGGTGCTTCCTCTCGAGTGGAGACGGGTATGTCGGGGAACTTCTTGAGTTGCAGCAAGGGTGTGAAGGGTCCTTTGGAAGTTCCAAAGGTTAGGTGTGATTAGCCTCGAGACGCCTCAGCGGAAATGGGCCTCATCTCGCCTGGAGGGGAGAACCTCCTGGATGTTCTCAAGTTGCGGCAGGTGCTCTCGACTTACGACGGGGACCTCAGGGACCCGCTCTGGTGGCCTCAGGAAAGGCCAGTCCCAAGCGAGTTGCTCGGGGGCCTCTCGGGATTCTTCTCCCGTCGATGCCGGGGCCTAAAACCTTGTGTGGAGGACCGGTGCCGGAAACTGAGGATTCCTCTCCAGTGCTGACATGGATCTTGGGGTATTTCTGGAGTCTCCCCAGGGGAGTCAGTCCTCGTCTCGAGTGGGGGCATGCACGTGCGCTTTCCTCCCGAGCTGTAGCAGCAGTGTCACGCTTCCTTCGCCTGGATCAAGGGATCTGTGCCTTTCCCTTGAGGCTCTCCCACGAGGCTTTTCCCAGAAGGCTTTCTCACAGGGCTGTCCCACGTGCCACCGTGGTGTGAGTCGATCCTCGGCTTGAAAGTCGCGGCAATCGAGGGAAAACAGATTTCCCTGGAATGGACTTAGACATCTGCGGGCTCTGGGAATGGTGGCAAGACCCGGGAGTTTCCTCTCGCCTTCCAGTGGAGAGCGCCTCCTCTTGAGATGCGACGGGAATGCCGGGAATTCTTTCCCGACCACGCAGGGAAAGGATCCCTCCTCTCGAGCTAGGAGGCGGAAACGGGGCTCCTCTGGATGTGGGCGGGCTCTCGTGCTTACTCTGGAAGTAGAGACGGGAATGTCGGGGGAACTTCTTGAGTTGCAGCAAGGGTGTGAAGGACCCTTTGGAAGTTCCAGAGGTTAGGTGTGATTAGCCTCGAGACGCCTCAGCGGAAATGGGCCTCATCTCGCCTGGAGGGGACAACCTCCTGGATTGTTTCTAGTTGCGGCAGGTCCTCTCGTCTTACGACGGAGACCTCAGGGACCCGCTCTGGTGGCCTCAGGAAAGGCCAGTCCCCATGCGAGTTGCTCGGGGGCCTCTCGGGATTCTCTGCCGTCCATGCCGGGGCCTTAAGACTTGTGTGGAGTCGGTAGCCGGAACGTGAGGATTACTCTCCAGTGCTGACATGGATCTTGGGGGTACTTCCGGAGTCTCCCCAGTGGAGTCAGTCCTCGTCTCAGTAGGGGGCATGCACGTGCTGCTTTCCTTCCGATGCTGTAGCAGCAGTGTCACTGCTTCCCTTCCGAGGATCAAGGGATCTAGTGGCTTTCCCTCGGGCTTTCCCATGAGGCTTTCACACGAGGCTTTCCCACAGGCTGTCCCACGTGTCCACCGTGGTGTGAGTCGATCCTCGGCTTGAAAAGTTGAGGCAGTGCATGGGAAAACAGGTTTTCCTGGAATGGACTGAGATATCTGGGGCACTCTGGGAATGGTGCACGACCCTGGAGTTCCTCTCGCCTTTCCTGTGGAGAGCGCCTCCTTTTGAGAATGCGACGGAACGCCGGGAATTCTTTCCCGACCACGCCAGGGAAACGGATCCCTGTCCTCTGAAGCTAGGAGGTGGAAACGGGGCTCCTCTGGATGTGGGCGGGACTCTCGTGCTTCCTCTCGAGTGGAGATGGGTTTATCTGGGAACTTCTTAAGTTGCAGCAGGGGTGTGAAGGACCCTTTGGAAGTTTCAGAGGTTATGTGTGATTAGCCTTGAGACGCCTCAGCGGAAATGGGCCTCATCACGCCTGGAGGTGAGAACCTCCTGGATTTTCTCGAGTTGCGGCAGGTGCTCTCAACTTACAAAGGGCACAATAGGGACCCGCTCTGTTGGCCTTAGGAAAGGCCAGTCCCCATGCGAGTTGCTCGGGGGCCTCTCGGGATTCCTCTCCCGACGATGCCGGGGCCTAAGACCTTGTGTGGAGTCGGTGCTGGAACCTGAGGATTCCTCTCCAGTGCTGACATGGATCTTGGGTACTTCTGGAGTCTCCCCAGGGGAGTCAGTCCTGGTCTCGAGTTTGGGTATGCACGTGCGCTTTCCTCCCGAGCTCTAGCAGCATTGTCACGCTTCCCTTCGCGTGGAACAAGGGATCAGTGGCTTTCCCTCGAGGTTTACCACGACGCTTTCCACGAGGCTTTCCCACAGGGCTTTCCCTCGTGCAACCGTGGTGTGAGTCGATCCTCGGCTTGAAAGTGGGGCAGTGCCAGGAAAACAGTTTTCCCTGGAATGGACTGAGACATCTTGGGGACTCTGGGAATGGTGGCACGACCCTGGAGTTCCTCTCGCCTTTCCTGTGGAGAGCGCCTCCTCTTGAGATGCGCCAGGAACGCCAGGAATTCTTTCCTGTCTACGCAGGGAAAGGATCCCTCCTCTCGAGCTAGGAGGCGGAAACGGGGCTCCTCTGGATGTGGGCGGGTCTCTGGTGCTTCCTCTCGTGTGGAGACGGGTATGTCGGTGAACTTCTTGAGTTGCAGCAAGGGTGTGATGGACCCTTTGGAAGTTCCAGAGGTTAGGTGTGATTAGACTCGAGACGCCTCAGCGGAAATGGGCCTCATCTCGCCTGCAGGGGAGAACCTCCTGGATTTTCTCGAGTTTCAGCAGGTGCTCTCCAGTTACGACCGGGACTTATGTAACCCGCTCTGGTCCACTCAGGAAATGCCAGTCGACTTGCGAGTTGCTAAGGGGCCTCTCGGGATTCCTCTCCGGTCGATGACGGGGCCTAAGACCTTGTTTGGAGTCGGTGCCCGAACCTGAGGTTTCCTCTCCAGTGCTAACATGGATCTTGGGGTACTACTGGAGTCTCCACAGGGGAGTCATCTTCGTCTCCAATGGGGGCATGCGCGTGCGCTTTTCTCCCGAGCATTAGGAGCAGAGTCAATTTTCCCGTTGGGTTGATCAAGGGGTTTCTTGTTTTCCCTCGAGGCTTTCCCACGAGGCTTTCCCACAGGGCTGTCCCACGTGCCACCATCGTGTGTGTCGGTCCTCCGCGTGAACGTCGAGGCAGTGCAGGGTAAACAAGTTCCTCTGGAAAGGACTGAGACATCTGGGGGACTCTTGGAATGGTGGAACGACCCTGGAGTTCCTCTCACCTTTCTTGTGGAGCGTGCCTCCTCTTGAGATGCGACAGGTACGACAGGAATTCTTTCCCGGCCAATCAGGGAAAGGATCCCTCACATTGAGCTAGGAGGGGGAATTGGGCTCCTCTGGATGTGGGTGGTACCCTGGTGATTCCTATGTAGTGGCGACGGGTCTCTCGTGGAACTTCTTGAGTTGCAGCTATGGTGTGAAGGACCCTTTGGAAGTTCCAGAGGTTAGGTGTGATTAGCCTCGAGACGTCTCAGTGGAAATGGGCTTCATCTCGCCTGAAGGGGAGAATCTCCTTCATTTTCTCGAGTTGTGGCAGGTGCTCTCGACTTACGACGGGGACCTCAGGGACCCGTTCTGTTGGCCTTAGGAAAGACCAGTTCCCATGTGAGTTGCTAGAGGGCCTCTCGGGATTCCTCACCGGTAGATGCCGGGGCCCAAGACCTTGTGTGGAGTGGGGGCCAGAACCTGAGTATTCCTCTCCAGTGCTGACATGTTTTTGGGATACTTCTGAAGTCTCCCAAGGGGAATCAGTCCTCGTCTCGAGTGGGCATGCGCATGCCCCTTCCTCCCGAGCTGTAGCAGCAGTGTCATGCTTCCCGTCGCGTGGATCAATGGATCTGTGGCTTTTCCTCTAGGCTTTTCCTAGAGGCTTTCCCACGAGGCTTTCCCACAGGGCTGTCCCCCGTGCCACCGTGGTGTGAGGCGATCCTCGGCATGAAAGTTTAGGCACTCTGTAAAAACAAGATCCTCTGGAATGGACTGAGACATCTGGGGACGCTTGAAATGGTGGCACGACCATGGAGTTCCTCTCTCCCTTCCTGTGGAGAGCGCCTCCACCTGAGATGCGACGGGAATGCCGGAAGTTCTTTCCCGACCAAGCAGGGAAAGGATCCCTCATCTCTAGCTAGGAGGATGAAACGGGGCTACTCTGGATGTGGGCAGGACCCTCGTGTTTCCTCTCGAGTGGAGATGGGAATGTCGGGGAACTTCTTGAGTTGCAGCAAGGGTGTGAAGGACCCTTTGGAAGTTCCAGAGATTAGATGTAATTAGCCTCGAGACACCTCATTGGAAATGGGCCTCTCGCCTGGAGGGGAGAACCTCCTGGATTTTCTCGAGTTGCGGCAGGTGCTCCCGACTTACGACGGGGACGTCAGGGACCCGCTCTGGTGGCTTCATCAAAGGCCAGTCCCCATGCCAGATGCTGGGGGCTTCTCTTGATAACTCTCCTGTTGATGCCCGGGCCGAACAACTTGTGTGGTTCGGGGCCGGAACCTGAGGTTTCCTCTGCAGTGCTGACATGGATATTGGGGCTCTTCTGGAGTCTCCCCTGGAGAGTCAATCCTCCTCTCAAGTGAGGGCACGCACGTGTGCTTTCCTCCCGAGCTGTAGCAGCAGGGTCACGCTTCCCGTCGTGTGGATCAAGGGATCTGTGGCTTTCCCTGGAGGCTTTCCCACGAGGCTTTCTCACAGGGCTTTCCCTCGTGCCACCGTGGTGTGAGTTGATCCTCAGCGTGAAAGTCGAGGCAGTGCAGGGAAAACAGGTTCCTCTGGATTGGACTGATGCTGGGAGCCAGTATGAGGACTCCCGTCCGTGATAACGTCATGAGGAAGAAAACTGACATAGGCATGGTGTGTTCAGACTTCAGGGACCCCTCTGGAAGTTCCTACGCACATACCCCAACAAAAATCTGCCGGCTTTTTTGCTCTGCTTTTCCACTCTTCTGACATTTTCTGGAAAAAGTCAATTCAGGGCTTTAGTCTTCAGCATTTGAAAGAGTGTTTCAATCCAAAAACCCCTCTGAATGCTTTCTAGCCTGCCTGCAGGACTCGTACAGCTGGGCATGTGATTGTTTGAGGCCTCCTTTCCCCAGGAGGCACAGGAAGCTTAAAGCATCCTAGGAATGTAGGGGCATCCGAGGAGTCAAAATCTTTATAATAGGACTGATTAAAAGTTTCATTTTTTGGGTCAATGCTTGCTGCTAAATTTTCATATCCTTTATTTTTAGATAGAGTTGGTATATTAAAAAAACAAGTAGTAGACCTGGTATTAGGAACATTAGATCTTTGAGTTAAGTACCTTCTTTGTTATAACCCACTGCACCTTTGTTTTATAGAGATGTAACTTTAATGCTTTAAGGAAATGCAGATTAAAGAAAAACACTTCAGAGGAAACAAAATTAACATTCATTAAGGAAGAGAGCCAAAAAGTGTTTAACAAGCCTCTTGGCCAGAAGATAATGTAAATCACCAGAGACCTTTTGTATACAAAATGATGTACAGAAAGAGTCTGGGGTGCAAACGCTACATAATTTTGTGTTACCCATTGAACTCCATGTTTTATCAAAAGTATAAAAGGCTTTATGAACAATAAAGGATGGGGCCAGTTTCTCGGACCAGTTTCTCGAACTAGTCTCTCGGCCTGGTTTCTTGAGACTCAGGCTCCCCCCGTGTCTTTTTCTCTCTTTCTTCTTCTCTCCCTTTCCTTCTCTCTGCTTTTTACTTTAACTTCAGGCTGAATCTCCACCAGGGGCGCGGAGGCTCGCCAGGTCTACTTACTTGCCTGGCTGTTAAGACCTGCACGAAAGGGAGCTTAAGGTGAGGCACCCTTAGATATTCAAGCAGGGGGCTGGTGGCCCAACTACGTAGATGGTGAAAATTCTGGTTGTTATTTTAACT